>NW_016107343.1:656296-753322 GCF_001604975.1 Cebus imitator | reverse complement strand
AACATATAGGGCTTGGTACTATCCATGGTTTCAGGCATCCACTGAGGGGCTTGGGCTGTCTCCCCTGTGGATGACTGGGGTTACTGTAGTTTATATACGTAAATGCTTAGAACAGTACCTGGCACTGATTCCTTGTACTATGAAAATTTGCTACAATTGTTATTATAACAATTATTATTAGTAGGAAGAACCAGTTGCTTCCCCACTAATATATCCAGTGATTGCAGCTCTTCTAGCAGAATCCTCCCAGATAAGCATCACCCAGGAGTCCTGTTGTCCCTCCTCCCACACTTCATGACACATTGAACAACCGAGTTGCTAAAACAAGGGGTAATGTTTTTGATAAACTTCAAATTGCCTGCATAGCCCAATGATTCCCAGGGAAATAGGAAGTCCTCATTATAAGCGCAGTTGAGAATTCTAAAACTTCTCTAAAGTTGTAAAACTGTGTCATCTTTTGTGGGTGTATTTTTACACACCTCACAAGAGAGGTTAAAAACAAAAAACAAAAACAAAACAAAACAAGCTTGATGCTAACATGGAGTTGCCGGTTCAGCACTGGCTTCAGGTTACACTGATACGTTACACATTCCTTACATGGTGTGACCTGTGTTTTGGGCACAAAGCACGCTGCTTCACATTTACCAGATAAGAGCAGTCATTCATTACCTTTCTTTATCCCTCTTCCATCATCTTCCATCCAAACCCCGGCTTCCTAGTTTGCCTCCTAGGGTTTTAAAGAGGCAATCCCATTAAAGCTTTCACAGTAGATTTGAATGATCAGTTGAATTAACCTTGGCCTTCAATTAGGTCACAGATGTCACATGTAGGTCACCCTCCCATCTGAGTCATCCAACTTTGTTCTTTCCTTCTGAGTTTATTTATTTATTTATGCATTTAAAAGGAGAGTTTTTAATCTGAATAGCGTTCTAATTTGTTGATTGGAGAGTGAGGAAATGCACTTTTCAAATGGTCTCTGGAATAGAGCTAGGCTAGACCTCAGGTGCCCCCCACCTCAATATTTTCACTAGTCCCTCCCCTCTCCCTCCAGCCTCCAGCACCAAGAGGGCCTAGGTGGATCTGTAAGGGATACTTCCTGTGGCCAGCCTCGCATCCTCTCAGCTCTCCGCTTTTTCTAGTGAGTATTATAGCAGCCTGCTTCCCACTAGTGCAAGCTGAAAGCCTGTCACCTTAGTTGCATTCATACCTTTCACTTTCTGCCAGGGTTTCTGATTCCTGCAATATCCTCTCGGCATTCATGCTGTGTAGCCTGGAAGTGAAGGTGCTTTAATACCCCAGCGAGACTGGAGCCCCTATGAGTAAATCTCTCCTCTTCTTTCACACAGGCAACTTCGAGGCACATTCTACCTGGTTCTCTAGAGTCTTTGTGGGATCATGCCCCTCTAGCATGGCCCACAGGTTGACCAACTCCAGAACTCACATTTGAATCAGGTTTTCCTTCTCTGATGCCCTCTCTCCCCAGTTCCCCATTCCTGTTCCATGGGATCACTTATCAAAATAGACTCTCTGCTTTCTGCAGGGAACCCAGATTACAACAGTGCCAAAGACCAGTAAACCTCCACCTGGCCATTCACCTTTGTGCTGTTCAAGGGAGGATTAACATGTTTACAGAATACAATTTATAAAACAGAAATTTGGCAGAGTATTTGTGAACAACTAAGGTAAACTCAGTTGTTTGAAATTTAATGCAACCAATATTTGTTGGTGTTTAGCTAGAGCCAGGTGCAGACAGGCTTTGGGAAGACAATGGCAAATGATCCCTTCCTGAGATTGTAGCCCAAAGTGTGTGGCTCCATCCCTCTGCCAACAGTTCCTCTGAGAGAGAACAGAGGTCTACCCTGCATATGAAAGGTAGGCACATCTCAGGATGGGAGCTGCATTAGGTGTAGGTCAGACTGCCTGCATTCTCTTCCTGCTCCGTTACTTCTAGCTGGGTAAACTACTAAATCTCACCAAGACTCAGTTTCTTCCTCTTTGAAATGTGGAAATCTTCGTAGAGTCATCATGAAGACTAAACGAAAAAAGAAATATGTGTAATGGTCTTATTATGCCACTGACATGTAGCAGGTATACAGCCAATTCTAGCTCTGCAGTAAGTTATTGATTTCTTCATGATGGGTTAGAGCAGTGAGGCTGTTGGTTTTCAATGAGAGGAGATGAAGAGGAGTAAGTATGAAGGGGCTGCTAGACCTCTGCCCAACCTGGGTCTAGCTTTAATATTAGGAACACATAAAGGATAATTCAGCTAAGAAAGAGGTATTAACAACTAATTATGTTAACAGATGTTAAACTTTTGGCATTTCTTTTATTAAGCAATTTACACCATGTCTGTGTTTTTAAAGTATTGCATTATATTTACACATTTAGACTACTTCTGTAGGATGACAAATGTGTTCTTAAATGCTGGCTATAATTTTAACTAAAATATTGACATCCCTACACATTTTGTACCACGCTTTGGCTAGTTTTCTTTTAACCAATGCCTCCTTCTCTCTAATTATTATAGTCAGTTGAAAATTCCTTGTACCTTTCATTTATAATACATGGCTGATTCTAGGGTGTCTCTGGGAAATTGTCTAACAGCCATTTTGTCAGAGATTGTTAAGGAAAAACAAAGAGCTCCTAAGTTGGAGGACAAGGAGGAATGGATGAGTAGTGGGAGAAGGGAGATTATGAAGGGATTCAAGCAGGAGGTTGATAAAGGCTAGTGTATTCTTTCGCCAAGAAGGGGGATGCCATGTGTGAGCTGGAGAGGGTCAGCAAGACAGGGGACAGTCTTTTTTGTAATAATCTTGAAGCCGTCTTGGACATGCCCATCCCCTCCTCCCACTGCTTGGATACCTGTCCCTATTGCCAGGGGCTTGGATGTCTCCCTCTCATGCCAAGCTTGCAGGTCTTCTCTGAAAGAAGGTTTTGCATTGTACCAGCAAAACCAGAGGGCAGACAATTTTCCTTTGCTTCCACCTCTCCATTTCTGTACCCCTATCAATCACCTGTTTTTCCCAGGTGACTGTGAAGATACTTTTGGCTAAAGAGGGCATTCCCAACACTCTGCCAGAGGAACAGATGAAGGATGAGTGAGAGGAATCTGTGGATAGGTGGGCTGGCTGGGCTGGCTTAAAGGATATCTTGCCGTGTGCTTCTGGATTAGAGGGTACCAAGAGGCTTATAGAGATCTCTTTCTTTCCAAACTCTCTCATTGGCTTTTTGGAGATTTTAGTATATCCTGAAATGAACAAGTCAGTGTAACCAGATGATTTTCCTTCAGATGAATGGCTTGTTGTACCTTTGCAAGTGTAGAAAGATTTATTAACTCATAATTTTATCAAATAGTAATGTGTGAGTAAATGTTTTAATAAGGTCACTAGTTCCACTACAATATGTTGTATTTAATAGCCTTTAAAGGTGAAATGAAATTATCAGCTCTTAGTTACTCTCCTCCAGCTTTCTTTAGACTCAATGAGGGACTTTTTATAAGCCAATGCCTCCCTTGCCCCCCATCCCTAACATGGCGCCCCACTCCCACAACACTGCTGCATTCAAGACAACATATGGTGTAATGGTTCAGAACTAGCATTCTGGGATAAGAAAGATTAAAATTAGAATCTTACCTTAGCCACCTATGTGAGCTTGGAAGAGTTCCTTAACTAGGCTTAAACCTCAGAATGTTTATCTATAAAATGGGATAATTATCCTACCTCATACAGTTTCTTCCAAAGATTGGATGAGATTGTTAATGCACATACAGTGTTTAACAATGTGCCTGACAGGGAGTATGAACTACATAATGTTAGCTATTGTATTGGTTATATATTACTGTGGGACAAATTTTCCCAAATCTTAGTGGCTTAAAACAAACATTTATTATCTCATACTGGGTAAGGCACAGGATCTGGGTGCGACTAAGTTATATGTGTCTACTTCAGGGTCTCTGACAAGGCTAATAATCAGGGTGTTGGTAGGGCTGCAATCTCATCTGAAGGTTCGACTGAGGTGGGATCTGCTTCCAAGTTCACTCTTGTGATTATTGGAATGATTCAGTTCCCTGTGGGCTGCTGGACCAAGGGACTCAGTTTCCCCCAGCTGTTGACTGGAGGTCTTCCTTAATTCCTTGAAATGTGAGCCTCTGTATCATGCAGCTCAAAAAGGCAACTGGGTTCTGTCAATGTGAGAAAGCAAGAGGGCAAGAGAGGGCCAGCAAGACAGGGGATACAGTCTTTTTGTAATAATCTCAGAAGTGGCATTCCATTCATTTTGTTATACTCTATTTATCAGAAGAAAGTCACTAGGTATAGACCACATCCAAGGAGAAAAGGATGATACAAAGGTGGACCACAAGGGAGTGGGTTTCATTGGGGGTCCATCTCAGAAGCTGCCTACCACAGCTATATTTATTAATATTATGAAAAAGTAACTTCCCATTTTACAGTACCACATTTTATCAAGCCTCTACTTGAAAACCTTCCTTGATTCCCCTTTGTTTATCATAGAAAGTCTACATGCCTTGCATAACACATGAGACTTTGCAACCCTGGCCTCTTTATCCTCTAGTTTCTCCCTGCCATGGTGTCCAGACATTCCAGGATTCACAATAATGCTCCAGGAGATTTATGTCATTGGAAGAGGTGATGTTTTCTGTTTTGATTCCTAATTTCTAAGCAAATCAATACACAAAATTATTTACCTATTCTTCTCTTTCAAAACAGAACAGGAGAACCTTTGAGTGTGTAGAAGCTGAGCATGTGAGATTTAAGAGTCAAAAATGTTGGAAGATGTTGCCATGCATATTCATGCCTCTGTGTTTTCTTGGGCTGTTGCTTTTCTTTCCTGTTTGGGGGACTCTTATTCATCCTTCAGATTCACACTTGGATGTCATCTTTTTTCAGTGAACACATCTTCAAGCTCCTCTGGCCTTACTTTCCCACTCCCCCACCTTCATCTCTTCACTGTTTCCCTGTAGCATTTTAAATATGTCCCTCTTATCTTTTGTTATAGACGGTGTGGATAAAAAGTGTTCTACAGGATCCTGGGATTCCGCACAAGAATGGGGTTGGGGATGGGGATGGAGATGGGGTAAGCTTACTTTCTTAAATAGGTGGTTTGTTTGGGTTTTATTTCCTCCCCTGACCATAGCCACCTTCTGTGGAGACTTTCTTCACCTGTAGACCTTGTTGCCCAAGACATCCCTGCCTATTTCCAGGATGGGCCCTTGTCCAAGCAGCAGCTCACCTTAGTGCAGAAATGCTGATGTATTAGGCAGTGTGTCCAAGTTCGTCAGCAGGCAAGTGGTAGAGCTGAGATTCAAACCCTGACAGTCTCCTTATATACCTCACATATACTTTCTACTTATACAGCTATACACATTGCAAGGGGAATAACTCTTTAAGTACCTTTGGTAGTCAGCTCTTCGGGTTCTGACAAAAGGTGCTTCAATGGTGTGAGGAAACCATAGAATTTTTTTCCATGCTTTGAAACTATTTGAAAACCAATACTTGGTCAGAAATGTTTCCCTAAGGGGCATTTACCAATAATTCTCTCTCTCTCTTTGTCTCTGGCTATTTCTTTCTTGCAATAAGATATTTGGTTGTGACAGGTTACTGCTGTCTTGCCTTCATAAATGTCCTAGTACCTTGAGTTTACTATAGTTTATTACATATTTGTTTCTCAGTTGCAGATTTTGACCTTCTATATATTGAAGTATTTCTCTAACTGGATTAGATAATACAGGGCAGAAATGGACCCCTGTTGGTTTTTTTCCTGCCTGGCACCCTACTTCTTTTGGGAATGGTACCCATCCCATGCCAAATTATCCTGGTGAGACTACTCAGCAAGGTATCTTAGTCCAACCCCCACCATAGGCACAGACCCCCTGGTCCAGTCTAGGCCTATCCTGATGGCAACAGTTACAGGTTTAGAGATGGGTGCAGAAGCCACACTAGGCCAATCAGAGTTTCTCTGGATTGCTAGAGAGAAGTTGAGAGAAGGAAATAATTCCCTGATTGTTAAGTTGGGAAAAAAGAAATCTGCCCTGGGGGAAGCCTTCCTCTCTGTCAGGTGGAAAGAGCTAGACTGTAGAAGAAGCCAACAAGGAAGTGGGACTGAGGACTGGAGATATGGATAGAGACATCACCTATTGTTTAAGCTCTTGAATCCATCAGTGCTTGATGTACTTTTAAGCTACATAACCTAATAGTTACCCCTCAAACGAATTAGAATGGAGTTTTAATCATTTGACAGACTGAAGTGATGATTAATGTAGAGGTCAGGGATGGCAAGTCAATTTCATCTCAGGTACAGGCCACACTATAAGAAGGGTTGCCAAATAGAATACAGGTTTCCCAGTTACATTTGAATTTCAGATGAACAATGAATACTTTTAGTATAACAATTTTTGGTGTATTTTTAGTGTAGGTATATCCCAAATATTACACGGGACAGACTTATAGCGGATTACTCACTGTTTATCTAAAGTTCAACTGTAATTGGGCCTTCTGTATTTTTATTTATGAAATAAATAGAATTAGTGGCTGCTTGCAACACTGTGTTGAGGATTCTGAGGCCACACTTCAACTCAGCAGGAAAGAATATGGTTATTAATTAATAATATTTGCTGTGAGTGTGGAAGTAGAGACAGATGCGTGAGTGCCATCCATGTACCATTCTTGGTTTGCCCTAAGTGTTTAGAAATGCTTTTCTTCTGTAGCCTTTGGCAATGTGATTTAGTACTAATATAAATAATGGTAGCCACCATTTATAGAGTCCCTTTACTCTAAGAGCCTTACATATGTCACCTAATTTAATCCTCATGACAATATTTTATTGGCTGTAGTTAACATCTGAGTCTCAGAAGAGTTAAATTCTCACAGACAGTAACTGGCAAAGCTGAGATTCAAACCTATGTCTATCTGATACCAAAGCTCATCATGCTTGTTCCAATTCATCGCTCTGCAGAAGGCAAATATTATTCTGACAGCTAACTGCTGAAGTCATCTTAAAATGCTATTCTACAAATTGCTATATAAACACTTATAAACCCAGTTCTTTGCCCAAAATGGTAAACTGCCCTTTCACAACAAAGAGCAGCAATTCAGCAACAAATTGGAGCCTTGCATGAGGCAGTGTTTTGGCAAACAGATTTCAACAGTTGATACCAGAGGAGTGCCAATTGTGAAAACTGGTTTTAGACTATAAATGATTATAGAAAACCAGCCTTATGACAAGGTGGGGGGATCGTGTAGCAGGGAAGCCTAGATGAGCCCTGCATGGAATTTAGGGTTGACTGTGGAGCTGGGAGGCTTTAGTTTCTCGATTATCGACATTACTTGATACACATTGTTTTGTCGAAGATCGAGTGCTATCATTTGAATGTGTCCTCCAAAAGTTTATGTTTTGGAAACTTGATCCCCAGTGTGTTGAGAGTTGCAGTCTAATAAAAGATGTTTGGGTCGGGGGGATCACACTTACAGATAGAATAATGCTGTTATCATAGGAATAAGGTCGCCCTCTCTTGCTCGTACTCTCCCTCTCCCTCTCTCGTTTTTTCATTTGATAATGCAGCAAGAAGTCCCTCCCAAGACACTGGCACCTCAGTCTTAGGCTTCCCAGCTTCTAGAACTCCAGAATTATAAATTACTCATTCTCAGGTATTCTGATATAGAAGCAAACTAAGACATGGAGGAAGGAAGAAGATGGCATGTGTGTAGGAGTGTATATGTCTTTTCAAAAAACTTTTCATGAAATTGATGTTTAATGTTTTTAACGTAGGATACAAGATAGGGAGATTACAGACATGAAGACAATGCAAAGGATAGGATAGGATGATATCTGTCCCCCGCCCTACTCCTTGGGAACAGGGATAAGAGAGAAACTGAAGGAAAATTGTCTAATTTGGGCATAAACAATGTTACTACAGGCAGAGTAGGAAAAAGGGGATATGGATACATGAAAGGCCATTTCCCACCCTGATGTACTACTGTATTAGTCCATTCTCACATTGCTGTAAAGAATACTACCTGAGACTGTGTAATTATAAAAGAGGTTTAAATGACTTACAGTTCCACATGGCTGGGGAGGACTCAGGAAACTTACAATATGGCAGAAGGGAAAGCAGGCATGTCTTACATGGCAGCAGCCAAGAGGAAATATCAAATATTTATAAAACCATCAGATCTTGTGAAAACTCACTCACTATCATGAGTACAGCATGGGAGAACCCCCATGATCCAATCCGCCCCCTCCCTCGACATGTGGGGATTACAGGTCCTTCACTCGACATGTGGAGATGACAATTTGAGATGAGATTTGGGTAGGGACACAGGACCAAACCATATCAGCTACCTAGCATCTACCTGAGGCTTTGAGGCATGGAGATTTGGGGACCATTTAACAGCAGCACCCTTGACCTCAGTTTTTTTTCCCCTTGGGAAAAGTCAAATCAGCACTTGCAAGGGTGTGACTTCAAGCTACTTCACATGCAGAGAACACTGGTATGAGTATCTGGTGGTAGGTGATGAAGGCTGACAGGGATGTTTATGAGCACATGTTCATGGTGATTCTAAAACATGCTTGGAGCACCTCGCAGGAGGGCTGGAAGCCCATATGAGCAGGGAGTCTTATACAGTTAGGGTTTAAAAGACAACTTTTCTACCTGCAGTCCAGTGAGGCCTGGGGCATCCAGTTTACAAACATGGAGCATAACTACAGAGATCAGAGAGAATAAATAGAAGAAATTTTGAACAGATAAAGGTTTAAATGATCTCATCAGAGACAAGGAGATAAATGCTGGATGAAGGTAATTCTTATCCAATAAATGAAAAGAAAGCTTTAAGGAGGAAAATGTAATCATTTTTCTCACCTGATCTCATAGGAATAGCTGTCCTCATCTTCCTCACTTCCGTTTCTGAGATGCGTGGCCTGACCCTGGTGGTTGCCCCCAGTGATAGCTGGAGCTTTGTTGTCATGTATTAGGAATCTCTGCTCCATGTCCTTTTCCTTTTGCCCCTTCCTATAAGATCACTGTCACCTTCAGAGTGTTCTATTTTAAGACCGGTATGTGCATTCTGAGATCAGAAGGCACCATTAACATTTCTCCAATATTGCAGGTTGTCCCTGGGGGACTTTTATTGTATTTTTCTGAACCTTATGAATGAGATGAATATTTCATTGTGCTTGTTACACAACAGTTCTTCATATATATTATTGAGCTCTGATTTCCACAAATGCTCTACATCCCCAAATATGGCTTGGTCTTGGCGCCTGCTGAGCATATGTCCTTTTAGACTTATCAGTGAGACACAAAAGGCATTTCTGCGAAAGAAAAGAGGAGAAAGTTAAATCAGCCAATAGCTCACCACTCTCAAAGCAGAACTGGGCTTTTGCAAGCTTAAAAGGAGTACTGGAATTTATAGCCAGGCAAATGTATTGGTATTTACAGCCAGAGCAAGGGAAAATTAAGGAGTGGGACATTTCTCATGGTTTAGGGCTAAGTCATGAGCAAAACCCCAGTGTTCTTCAGATATCTCCCGAAATATCATACCTTGCTCACAATGACCCACTAGCTTTTTTGCAGCTGGCAGAATCAAGTCCCAGACATGCAGTCTGACATTTCAGTCCCTTTGGGCCCACTGTTCAGCCTGTTCCCCTCAACTTTCTTTTGTGCCCTTCATAGTTAATAAGCCCAGCTACTCAATGTTCCTTCCCTGAGCCTTCCTATTTCTGATGCTTTTCTAGGCATTTTCTTCCACCAGGATGGTTAGTTCTCCCTATTCATCAAGGGCCATTTCAATTCCCCTTTCTCCCCTGGACCTCTGAGATGTCCACAGCAGAAAATTCATCATTCCCTCCTTGGAATGTCTATACCTTATCTTTCAGTCCCTCTGGTGGATCTGAACATTGTTTTATAGTCATTCCTGTGCCTACCTCGTCTCCCCTACTGGACTGTAATACCTACAGTCTCTCTTAAGGGTAAGTTCCACATCCCACTCTTCTTTGTGGTGCCCCATACCCTGTAATGCTTGACCGCATAGTGTTGGAAACATTGTAAGCCACAGTAAGTGTTAAGAGAATGACAACACAAGTGAATGATCCCTGCGGATTTGGAGTAGCAGTGGTTGAGTTCCTATTGTCTCTGAAAAAGTCATGTCTGGGCTAGCTACTGGAATCACCACATGATCTTTTTTGCCCAGGACATCCTTGTTGAGGATTCAGGGTGTATGAGGCCTAACCTGTGTGCTGCAGTCAGAGGAGAAAATTGAGCAGGTGCTGTGCACTGGAACCGATCTACAGGGTTCACTCCCAGAGCAGCAGGAGGTAGAAGTGACAGATCATCTGTAGCTGTGTTCCTAGATTTTCAGCTCCAGCCTTTCTCCTTCCTCTGGCCTCCCTCACTTTCTACTCCCAGACTAGATGACCTCACCACTTTCCCTACCACCAGCTCCTCTAATTCCAGACCAACTCCAACTCGTGGCAGCAGTGGGCAAAGAGTGCTGGTGGAGGTGGAGGAAGGTCTCCTGTCTGGGCTCCAGGTTCTCTGTGTTGCCTGCGCCTTGGCTAATATAATCGCTGGAATCCCAGTTATGATCCCTCAGTGACCTGCTACAAAGAAATGCCCATGGTCCCTGCCTGTCCCAGGTTCCATTCCTCTCCTCCTAGCCTATCGGGGACCCCAATCCTCTTAAATGATTCATGATTCTTTGTTCCATCTCAACCTCACAGCCATAGTTTTGACCTTCCTTATCCCCTATCCAGACAACTGGATATGCCTTCCTGGTCACTCTCCCTGCCTCCTGGCTGGTTCCTCCAGATTCATCCAGCATATCCTGAAACTGCATTTGTTCTTTTACTCCCCTGTGTAACCCACTCAGTACTTCCTATTATCTGTTAAAGAAGGCACAGTCTCCTTACCATAGCACACAAGGCCTTGCATAAATTTGCCCCTTCTCCTCCTCTGGGCTCCACGTTTGCTATTTCCTACCTGAACTTTGCACTCAAGGGCCCCAGCCCCATCATGCTGTTTCTCACTCTATCTTCTCTGATACCATCATATTTGCTTCTAATACCCTTCCAACCTTCATACTTCTTAATTGGCCAACTATCATATTTTTCTTGGGAATATTTCCTAATCACAACCCTTCAGGATAGGTTAGATTAGATGCTTCTCTTTCGTGCTCCTTTGTATATTATAACACCTGGCTATGGCAGGTCGACTCTTAAACCTCATCTAGACGTGGGTTCCCCTGATATTTTTCCTCCAGCATTACCATTCAAATCCACACATTTCCCTGTCAACATCCCTCATTAACATGTTATGCATCATGGTCATGTTGCAATCAAATGCAAAGGAGGTAAAAACTGTGGCTCTGACTTTTTTTTCTGCACCCAATCACAGAAGGACCTTATAAAATATTCTGAGATAAAAGAGTATGCAGGATATCAGTGGGTGGCAAACACCACACATAGAGCCATTCAGGATGTTAGAACTCAGCAGTAGGCATCATGAAAGGCTCTATTCAAGGGAACTGAAGGAAAAGGAGCCAGTGAAGTGGGTGGGCTTGAGATATTCTCTGCAGAACTATGTCCCTCAAGTCCAAGCCGGATCACTCCAATTCCATAATCTAAGCCAACTTCCCAATAAGTGTACATTCTTGTGAGAAGAAAAGATGAATGAAGGGATGTGGCCTTCCTAGTACAAAAGTATTATTATTGTTGGAACACAGACACAAAGGAAATGATCTGCAGAGCACCTCAGAGGTATCATGGCTGTCTATGAAGAAGTGTGGGTCAAGCTCATACTAAATTCAGAATTGAGGGCTTGGCCAATCCTTGACTTTCTTTGCAACCCAAACCAACCAAGCTCCCCATCCTTCTAGGTCTTTTGCAATACTTGTGTAACATGAGAGATGTGTATAATGTGGTCCTCTTATACTCATTACTACAGAAAATAACATGGTCTCTTTGGCCCTGCTCAAGACTGCTACCTTTTTAAGAAGGCTAGGAAGTCCCATCCACCACCTTCCTCAAGATGCCTGTCTCCCGCAGGTACTTCCCATTCCAATGGACTTATTCACCATCAGTTTGGTAGTGGATATTAAGTTAAATTAGTACTTAATGGTTTCTAAATTGCTCTGCTGTGGATTAGACCATGGTGCTCCTTCTTGATTTAAACAGGAAATTGGATCGCCATTTGCTGGGGTGGTGATTTGTGCTCTGGCAGCCTTCGCAGGTCCGTAAGTAAACTAGTGGATTTCCCTGACATGGTAATCGGCCTTACTGTCTACAGTCATCACACATTTTTCTTATACATTGAATTAATGTAGAGAAGCAGGATAGTTGATGGTTTCATTTGTTGTACCATTAATGAAACATAAAGCAGATGTGTGAAAAACTGTCTTAGTAACAGAAACTGCATTGCAAATTATTTATCTGCAGAAATCATGTCCTGAATGTAAGGCGGGAACAAAATGTAGTTTCGCTCTTGACAGTACTAGGTCAAACTATATTAAAAAACCTATTAAGCATAAAGTCTCTTGCTGCAGTTAAATATAAAACACAATTTGTTCTCTCAGTTCAGCACAGTGTTAAAATCTTACAAAATCAGCAGTACTTTGGACCCACTTGTGTATGAATTTCACTTTCTTTTTTTCTGGTCACTTCCTAGGTAACTCACTAGATGATGACAGTGAGAGAAACGTATGTACTCCCCTAGGTTGTCTCTGTGAAGACCATACTGGCAATGAAGTGTTGTAGGAGGAGATAAAGACAGCCAGAGAAACTTGGCAGCTGACTCTGGTACTAAGGGAACATGTCCATCACCTTGATTTTCATCCTTTAATGTGCAAAGGAAAACATGGCATCCTAAACTCAAGAGGGAATATAAAACAGCCTTCTAAAGAAAGATTTGGCAGTACCACAAGGTAGGGGTTGTAAATTGTGAAGCTTTTCTTGACTTGGATCCTTTGGAAAGCTGGAAGGATAGAGTACTTGGGTTAAATTATGTTCCTGGACCCCAGTGCATATCACCAGCACCTTTCTAAGGAAAGGAAGGTAAAGGGGAAGTGGGAGGGAGGCCAAAGTAACTCCAGAGGCTCAAGATGTTCTGCAAAACATACTCTCCTGGCAGCCTTCCCTCAGTAGTCCTTAGTGACCATTCTAGGCATTATTGGATATCCTGAATGAAAGGGGTACAGGGACATTTCCCAGGCAATATGCCCAACTTAGCTGTGCTATCTTTTCCCGGGAGGCCAGGGAACTTTCCCTGAAATTGTGTCTCTTTCTGCAGTCTGGCCTCCTGCATGGTACTTCCTAACAAATTTGGTCTGTTCATTTTATGAACAGATAATGCACAGATTCCAGCCTCAGCCTCCCAAGTTCGGCCTGGCCACCCCACAATCCATTGCACAGCTCTGCTTGCTTAGTTTATAGTTAATCAAGATCTTTCTCCTTCTTTGTGCTTTCCTAGTACCTTATACCTTATTAGGTATTAAAGTTAGGCTACTATGCCATCATTTACAAATATTTTAAAAATATGTTTCCCTAGTAAGCTTAGGCATTGAAAAGAAAGATTTCAAAGTGTGTGTTCATCATCACCTCTTGCAGTACCTGGCACCTAATAGGCACTCAGGAAAATAAGCACTGAATGAATGGATGAATGAATAATGATATTTTGGGGAGGAGCTCCTTTCTGTACTTATCCATCCCCTTATAACACAAATAAAGGGGAAATGAGGTATGTCAGGGGACCCACTTATAACAGCCCTAGAACTAGTCTGATGCCTGGATCCTTAAATTGTGTCCTTTTGTTTATAGTGAAGGAGCCTAAATACCTGTGGGAATTGTACCCAGAAGCTCTAGTTGATAAGAAGCCAAGTACAGGGTCTTTCCCCCTAGAAATACTTATTAAATTTCCGATCAACACTGATGATCAACTTCAATATTTGATGTTGATGAATAATTTGGCATTTAAATAGTTTGACTAAGAGAGGGAAATTCATATGTATATTCTTTAAAAAACTAGTACGTTACATGGCAAGTACAATGTAGGCCCTGGAAAGACAAACATCTCTTTGCTTCAGGAATTCATGATTCAGTGAGTAAGCAGACAGGTAAGTGGGATGCACAAGAGACCTGGCTGTGACAAGAAAACAAAATGTTATGATATAACACAACACATGCCGAAATAGAGACAAACATGCTCACATATTGCTAGGATAGCCTAGAAGAGGGAATCCAGGGACTTCCAGAAAGGCCCACTCAAGAGGGGGTTTGAGCAAACAAATGGATGGTTAGTGTACTTCAGCTATATGAGGGAAGGGGGAGGAAGAGGAGAAGGAGAAGGAAGAAGAGAAGGAAGGGAGAGAGATAACTAAGGAATTAAGAAAAAAAGGAAGGAAGGAAGGGAAGGGAAGGAAGGAGGGAGGGAGGGAAGGAGAGAGGGAAGGAAGGAAGGAAGGAGGGAAGAAAGGAGGGAAGGAAGGAAGGAAGGGAAGGAAGGAAGGAGGGAGGGAGGGAGGGAGGGAAGGAAGGGAGGGAGGGAGGGAAGGAGGGGTAGAAGGAGGGAGGAAGGGATAGAGGGAGGGAGGGAGGGAAGGAAGAAAGGAAGGAAAAAGCAGTGTCCATTGCTAGAAGGATGAAATCTCCTTTCTGGCATTGTCCACCATTCACTTACCTGCTATCATTACCTTTACGATCATTTTCATTGTTAAGTAATTACATGTGAGAACCTATAACAGATGGTAAATAATTACTTTTTACCAATTGTCCAATTCCATGTTTTCACTAGCAGTGATAATGAATGATCCAGGCAATGGCACTCTCAGTGCACTGCAGCAAAAATCCTCCTGCTGCCTGGAATTTTCTACACATTCACCAGGGAATAGGGAAAGGCAGCGGAAAAAATAACAATGAAGGAATAGCATCAAGGAGCTGAACAAGACTTAGATTAGGTGTGAAGGCAAACGTCCAATCCCACTGTTTCCTTTCACTGATCTTAAAGTTGCTAGCTACCCACAGTACAGTAGGGGCTGTCTTCAAACTCCCGATATGTATTTGTTCTGGCAATTTATAGACATTTAAAAATGTTTATTAGCTTTCGTAAGGAAAAAAATATCTGGGGAAATGAATTCTAAAATCCTTGCTTATGCAAAGAAGCAAGGCTTACTGAATATCCCACACGGCTGAGGACAGCAGTGTCTGGGGGCAATAGGTCACATCTGTCTATAAAGGTAAAAAAACTGAGCCTGAAAGTGAAGGTGAAGCAGATGTTTTTATTCAGGCCGATTTCTCCTGAGGCTGTACTTGTGGGCATGTGGTGCCTTGAGTCAAGGCTGGGTCAAAGACACTATGAAAAAGGGACACCTTGGAGGGGAAGGGCTAGCGTAGGTGCCGGAACTGTGGCCAAGCTGACAGCTCTCATTCCAGGTCAGCACTCTCATTGCTAAAAGTCATTTAATGTTGAACAAATGGGAATGGCAAAGGTTCTTTGGAATCATTACACCAGGAGAGAGAGATTTGCAGTTTATTGAACTATGGAAGACGACCTGAAATCACCTTTTCTCTCATAGTGCTGGTAACTCAACCACCAGGTAAGCAGACAAATCCTCCCTGCATGCAAAATAAAGGTGCAAACATTCCACAGGTGGCTGGAAGATTTCTTTTTCCTCAAATGTGTGTCTCTGCTAAGCTAGAACAAGCCTCTTGTCAGGGACCCTCCTTTCTCCAAATGCTTCTCTAAAAACTTTTCTTTCTGTTCCTTTGACCTATAATCTTTGAGGAGGATGCTGCTCCCCTCAGCACTGATTTGACAATCTAAACGTCAGCTGTGAATGCCAGGAACCTCACCACGACAAGCTGTGAATTCCAGGAACCTGACAGAGAGCGAATCCTCTTCTGAAGAGATGTCTGATGAGTCTAAACCTCAGCTCCAGACCGTGAGCCTTTGCTCCCCAGCTGAGAAAAATCGATCCCCTTCCTTTTTTAGGAGCAGTGAAGTGAATGCCAGGCAGTTTGTGTTTAATGGGGTCCCAGGAGTTTATGGGAGGAGGGGCTCATTTTTATGTCCTTGGTGCCTTGAGTTCACCGGGCATAGCTAATGGGAGAAAAGAATGGGAGAGGAGGCCTCACTCCTGATGGTGTTCTCCTTTCCTCAGCAAATTTTGGAAAAGTGGAAGATGCAAGGCCTGTTGGTGACAGGGCTTGACTGTGATAAACTGTTTGGAGAATTACCAGGCTGAGGCTTGCAGCCTTGCTGAGGATTCCTGGGCTAAAACTGAGATCCTGTTTCTGTGACTGAGGATAAGCATTTCTAATTCTGCCCATGTTGAAAGGGTCCAGTCCCCAAAGACACAGACTTAGTTGTCATTTACACTGAATCATCATATCCCTGGCCTGTGCTGGGCCCTGACTTCTTATGGAGGAACTCTGAGGAAGCAGGCAGTGATGGATGGGGCTGAAAGGCTGGTGGCGATCACCTTTAAATAACTCTACACGGCAAGATAACACATCAAAAGTTTATCCTATAGAGGATGAATAATCATTGAAGAATATTTAACGGGAATAACACAGTCAGATTGGTGTTTTAGATTGAACATCATGGAAACTGAGTGAGGATGGATTGGTATAAGGGGGGCAAGATAGGGGACAGGGAGGCCAGTTAGGGGTTTCTATTAGTAGTTGAGGGGAGAGCATCAGGACTCAGGGATATCTAGCCAAGTGTTGGATTCTTCCATTTCGGTTTTCCAAAAGGAAATAAAATGTTACCCTCTTACCTCAAAACTCATGCTTCTGAATTCCCTGCCTTGATGAAAATTGCCTAACCACTCTAGTCAGAAACATGGCAACCATCCTTGACACACTTCAGTTTCCTTTTTCCCCATATTCTATGACCATGACTCGTCCATTTTACCAGCAAAATAGTCCTGAGATCTTCCCCTCTGCTCCATTTCAAAAATTATTGCTCCATTTCAGGTCTTCATATTCTCTCCCCTAACTTTTGCAATAGCCTTCAGAACTAGAAAGTCGTGGTCCTCAAAGGGTCTGCTCTTTCAGAAAGGACAAAGAAATGAGAAACACCCAAGCTCGGTTTCAAAGACAAGCTCCTCAGCAAAAAGCCTTACCTGAAACCTCCAGATAGGCTAGGTACCTTTCTTAGTCCATTTGTGCTGCCAAAGCAAAATACCTTAGACTGGGTAATTGGGAAACAACAAATTTATTGCTTACAGTTCTGGGGGCTCAGAAGTCCAAGATCAACATGTCCACAGATTCAGTATTTGGTGAAGGCCTCTTCTTTGCTTCCTAGATAGTGCCTTATTGCTGAGTATTCACATGATGAAAGGGAAAAATTCTGTGTCTTTGTATGGTAGATGGTTGGAAGGGCCAAACAGGCTCCCTCAAGCCTATTCTATAAGGTCACTAATCTCATTCATGAGGACAGAGCCCTCAAGACCTAATCACCCCACAAAGGCCCCACTTCTTAATACTACTGCACTGGTAAACAAGTTAAACATAAATTTGGAGGGTCAGCGCAAACATTCAGGCCATTGCAGTACCCATTCCCTGCTTATCTCTATCATAGCATTTTTCACATTTTGTTGACATTATCTAGTAACATATTTGTCTTCTTCTCTTCACCAAGGGTCAGCAAACTAAAGCTTGATGGCCAAATCTAGCCTGCCACCTATTCTCATAAAGAAAGTTTTATTGGATGAGAGCCATGCACAGTCATTTACGTAGTATGTAGGGCTGGTGTTTTTCCCCACACAAGGGTGGAGCTGAAAAAGCCCAACAATGATGGGGTGGCTCACAAATCCTAAAGTATTTATTACCTAGCCCTTTACAGAAAAAGGTTGCAGACCCAGTTCTAGCCCATAAGTGTATCAAGGGTGTGGAAGTGAGTTTATGTGATTGCTGTATCCCTGGGATCTAGACCAATTCTTGGGACATAAACACAAAGTGTGCTGTGTGTGTGTGTTGGAACAGCCCATCTCTTGTGACTTGCTCAATGGTACTGAGGAAGAAATAGTCACATACGTCTCTTTGTGTCTATGAGCAGATGTTGAGGTCACCACTTTCCCTCTCAGATGATGACCTCCACTATTATTACTCAGCAATGCTTAGCTCCCTTTACTGGTGGTGTCCCAAACATCTTGATTCATCATGCCTAGGGGTGGCATTGCCTGCAACACATACACTCCAATAATGCAACCCGTCTTTCAGCAAGATGGGCTATAGTTTCTGGCTACTGTTTATCCCAAAGGAGCAGAAAAGGTTAGAGACTCCTATAAGGCACTGCAATCTTGGTTTCATTCTGTAGTTATATTGCTTTCAAGAAGTTGTGATGGTTGAGTCTAAGGATTTCAGAGATAGATCATGGATTTAGACATGACTTTCTAGAAGCAAAGCATTAGTATGACATGAGGGCTCAGACCTGTCGGTCATTTTAGTGATTAGGCACTGTGCTAGGCAGTTTGCATACATTAGCTTTTCTCCTTTCTTTTTTTTCTTTTCTGTTGCCTAGGCTGCAGTGCAGTGGCATGATCTCAGCTCACGGCGACCTACATCTCCCAGGCTCGAGTGATCCTCCTACCTCAGCCTCCTGAGTAGCCGGGACTACAGACACATACCACCACACCTAGCTAATTTTTGGTTTTTGATTTTCTGTAGCAATGAGGTCTTGCTATGTTGCCCAAGCTGGTCTCAAATCCCTGGGGTAAAGCAATCATCTTGTTTTAGTCTCCCAAAGTTCTGAAATTACAGGCGTGAACCACTGCACCCAGCCGTAGTCAGTTTTGCTTGCTGCCCCTATATCCTGTGTATCTAGAACAGTGCCTGGTGCCTGATGCATGGTAGTCACTCAACGAAGATTTGTTAATGAAAATTCACTTGAATTGTTTTGTACCATTCTTTTCACCACTTGTGAGCTATGCCCTACTATCCCCCATCTTACAGATGAGTAAGCAGAGCCAGGGAAGTTCTGCAATACACCTAGCCAATGTCCTGGGCAACAGTTAAGACAGAACTTTTTGGCTTGGAAGCCTGTGGTCTGTCCATGACATCAAGATTATCAAGATTTGGGCAGAGAGGAGCTCCATTTGGGGCCTAACATCCTCACCTTTGTTATTTCAGATCTAGAAACATTGATCAGAGGACAAACTTCTTGGGTCACTATTTCCTTGACTGATGATGGAGTTATGTCCTGGCAAACCCATCAATAAGTTGAAAATATTATCACATCAAAAATGCATTTGATACACCTAGCCTATCAAGCATCATAGCTTAGCCTAACCTACCTCAAACATGCTCAGAACACTTACAGTAGCCTACAGTTGGTCAAAATCATCTAACCCAAAGCCTATTTTATAATAAAGTGTTGAATATCTTGTGTTATCTTTTATTTTTTGAGACAGAGTTTCACTCTTGTTACCCAGGCTGGAGTGCAATTGTGCCACCTTGGCTTACTGCAACCTCTGCCTCCAGGGTTGAAGTAATTCTCCCACCTCAGCCTCCCGAGTAGCTGGAATTACAGGCACCTGCCACCACACCTAGCTAATTTTTGTATTTTTAGTAGAGACAGGTTTTACCGTGTTGGCCAGGCTGGTCTTGAACTCCTGACCTCAGGTGATCTGCCCACCTCCGCCTCCTAAAATGCTTGGGTTACAGGCATGAGCCACGGTGCCTGGCTGAATATCTCATGTTATTAAGTACTCTACCAAAAATGAAAAACAAAACGGTTGTACAGATACTTAAAGTATGGTTTGTACTGGAAGCATAGCACTTTTGCACCATGATAAAGTTGAAGAGTTGTAAATTGAACCATTGTAAGTTGGGGTGCCTATAATCATTTATGTGATTTCAAAAGCAGTGTTTTCAAGAGCTGAGGTTAATTCTTTGCATAAAAAAACAGGACAGAGGCCCCTGAGAATTCTGTGTTGCCTGTGCAGGTTTTGGCATATTCCCTGAAAATTCTGAAGACAGCAGCTCCTGTCCCATGCCACTGCAGAGAATCCTAGGCTTCCCTAAGGCTACACCGTGTTCCATTCAAGCACAATGGTAATGAGGCAACTGAGCTGTACACCGGCTTTTCAAAAGGCGCCAGTATAATGCAGCGATTGTGTCATAGACAACAATAATAAAGAAAAACCCTCCCAGCCAACTTTTTTCACATGACTGGACAGAGAAAACAAGCAAACACAAAAATGACTGAGCCTCCCCCAAGCCTTCTCCCCAGAAGGCAGGCTCCAGAACCATTACTTGAGTCTCTATGTCACAAATTGAATGAAGATTGGAAACTTCCCTATCTAGCACAAGTGAATCTAATTTGTGATTTTCGTTCCCTTCACTCTGAGCTCTATTTATGGTTGACCTTTGATGTCACATCCATTTCTGAAATATATCATTAAGTAGCAAAAACCATCTCAGCAGGTGAGATTAAAACTGATCATGTGGAAGTTTTTACTCATGTTTCTAGCACTCCATTACCCAGGCTGAAACCCAGACCCGTGCTTTTCTTCCTCCAGAGATAATCTTCACTTTAATGAGCTACAGAAAGCAGCCTGCCTGCAAAAAAACAAACATTTATTAAAGCCTCAATAAATAGTAATTCACTGAAGATAAGATTCTTCCTCCTGAAAGTCTAAACGCCTTCTAAAAATTATTTCAGAGCTGTGTTGCTACAGGATTAAAATAGATTGAGTGCTTAAGTCTTCTGTTGTTCATGTTCAACTGGGTATTCCCTTGGGAATATTAAACCAAACAGGAGAGAAAAAGCTACAGAGATAACTAATGTAAGATCTGCTGGAAACCCCTAAGAGAGGGAAAATTCTGCACGAGCTTTCTTCTCTTTTTCCTTCTTCCACCCATATTCCCTTCCTTCTTGCTTTCCATTTGACTCTGGTCATGGTTTCACTTGCTTTCAGGACCTTGGATGAATACCAGGCAGGACTCTGGGTGACTCTTTGAGGTCAGAGAAGCCTCAATCTGCCAATACTAGGTGTGAAGGTGAATGTGATGGGAATCAGTGTTGTAAATTTTGAGGAGCTTAAACGCCTTTGGACCCTGGTGAGCCTTCCTAAAGTACTGATTGCATGCAGAGCTCATGAGAATGGCCTGGTTTGGGGAGGGAGAGAGGGTCAGGCAGGCAGAAGCACTAGCAACCATGTCGAGTAATTTGGCATTTTCCAGCTCATATTTCTTTCTATATTGGAATTCCTCCAGTAACAGGAGATGGTTCCCCTCTGCTCTTAGAAGCAAAGGACAAGAGAGTTGAAAGGAATCTTGGCCATCACTGTGTCCAGTCTTCTCACTGTAAATATGCTTAAAATCTCTTCTACTTTAAGTAAAAAATCTCCTGTACTTCCTGTTGTTCTGCAGCCACCTGTTTATCATCTTCTTTTCCTCAATCCAAGTACATTGAAACTTAGCCAATACCCACTGACTCGAATACCACACAGCCTGCCTGTAACCCTGCCTTGTCTTTCTGCAATCCATCTTTCAGCTATCATTCCTAGAAACCGCTCATTGCAAAGTCATCAATAACTCTCCAGTTGCCAAAACCAATGAACGCTTTCCCAGTTAGTGCTTGAATTTTTTGCCACTTGGATGCTGCTCATCACTTCCTTAGGAAACTCTCCACTTCAGGCTTCGTGACCCCCTTCCTCTGGAACTCTCACTTTCTTGACAGCCCCTACTCAATGTCTTGCTGGTTTTTCTTTCACAAAGTCTTTAAATGCTCCCCCTTCCATATGAGCCTGTCCTTGACCTTTTTTCACTCTGCATTCTGTTTGGCTGATCTCATCAGTTCTTATGACATCAAGTATCACTCCATGGACACCCCTCACGTGTGCCACTAACTTAGAATCCTCAGCTCTACAGTGGGGTATCTTACAGCCCACAGGCATCTTCACCTGTCTGCCTCTTAAGCCCTTCAAACACAAATGGTCCCAAATAGAAATCACTTGTCATCTCCCCCCCATTCAGTTTTTTCTGAAAAGTCCTTGCATCTCTATCAATAAATCCAAACCAGATCCTTTGTAGGTAATCTGACATCTGCTTCTCCCACACACCCTGCATCTAATTAAGCACCAAGTCCTCCCACTTCTTCGTTCTATGAATCTCTGAGCTCTGCCTCCTGCGCCACCATTGCCTGCTGTCTCTTACCTGCCCTATCGCAGTACTTTTCTCATTGACCTCCCTGCTTCCACAGCCTACCTCTCCAACCCATGCGCCATAGGCAGGTCGGAGTGCTCCTGTATGCACTGGTCTCATCTAGCAACCTACTGTTGAAAAACCCTTGATGAGTCTTTGTTGTCTATAGGATAAATGCAACCTTAGCCTGACAGAAGAGCCCCATCCTTACTTAAATGTTGTCTACTTTTGAACCTGTTTGCTGGCCTCCTGTAACTTGGGTAGTTGTTCCAGGTTATGCTCAGTTTTTGGCATCTCTCATGCAGTCCTCCTTATCCTGCACCTTGGCATGATTTATTTTATCTGCCTTGGAGGTTCTTGACTCCCTGGTTAGCAGCCACTCACCTTTGAGTATTGCTCAAACACCTTCTTCTCTATACATCCTTCTTGGTCTCTCCCAGGCATAGTTAATTCCTCTGTTCTCAGTATTTTTGTAACATTTTGACTAAGGCTTTATTAACATGTATCCCATAAATTAATCATTATTTACAAGACTGTTTCCCCAGCTACCATGCTTGTTGTGGGCAAGGAGCTTGCTGTTCTTCTTCTTTTTTTTTTTAATCTCTCAAATTACTAATACCTAGTAGACCATGAAGATTCAGAGAGGTGAAGCGAATTTCTCTAACAACACGGCTAGTCAGCGGTAGTTTCTGGGCTACAGCTGGGATCTTCTGACTTTGTTTCTGTGTGTCATTTACTACATAATGGCTGGGGCCTGAAATTCAACTGTCTTATGGGGTGGGGCAGAGTGAGTTTGCTTTGTAAACTCATAAGCCAGATGTATAACCAGTAGAGAAGAACTTGGAGGCAGGTGACATGACTGGAATCCAGTTACCAGAACAAGTCTACGAAATGGAGAAAATGGGAGAGAGAGGTTGTGAACAGGGACAGTTTGCATAACATCCTTGCTTCTCAGCTATGTTGTATTCTGAAAAGTAGGAGATTTCAAAATAGACAATATTAAACATCGCTTTACTATTCTGTCTCCATGTTGTCTCCTCCTTAGCTCCATTTTCCTTTATTTCCAGCTGTATTTTTCTGTGCTCATTAGAAACAAACAAAGGTAGTGGATGATTGGCTAATGCCACGATTTTAGATCGAGAAGGGCGTCTGTTGATGCATTCAAGGTCTGTACAGGACTCGGAAGGTCAGCGGCTCCTCCCTGGAGCCGTTCTCACAGGTAGTTGGAAGCCTATGTTGGGCTGGGCTGTGGGTTTACACATCTGTTCACTTCTGACCTGGCCTCAAAAGAGGTATTAAAATGTGCTTCAACCCTTTATTTTTCCCAGCCTAATTAACCAAAGTGTTTAATAAGTAACAAGGATGTTTCCAGTAATTTAGCACTTCATTAGTAATTTGTTCCATAATAATACGTATCACCAAAATCAACTCAATTCAGACAACCATTCGCTGCCTTCACAAAAGATAATGACATCTAATTCCCATAACTAGAGCATCTTATAAACCTTATAAGTGGTTTGCTACTTTTCATTAAGGTGTATCTCAGAGATAATTTGGACTTTGCAAAAAAAAAGTAAATAAAACTTCATGAAAATTCAGCCACAGATATGCAAATAAAATTGAATAAACACACAAAGAATATTCCCTTGGGGACACTACACCATGACTGTGCAGGGACAGGCTTTTTGTTTTTGCATAAAACAGAGCCCATTTTTTAAAGCAGTGAATTTTAATTTTGCCTTCTCGGAAACCTAAGGGAGCTAGAAACAGCATCCCTATTTCATGAAGTTGTGAGCTTATGAAATCAGAAACTGTGATGAGAGGGCATCTAAATATTCCATAAAGTTGTTGAAAGGGATTTTGAAGTTAACAGACTGTGTTCGGGATAGAAATGAGTTCACATGATTCCTTGAGCCCAGCTAATAGTGAATGTGGCAGAGATCTCACTTTGGGTCCCAGCTTCATGCCGACTTGCCTGTTTGCGTTACTTCTAGTATCTTCCCCATAGCACCTGGTACAACACCAAGCACATAGGAGGTAGGTCAGTGCTCAGTTGCTCGATTCCAGATTGCTGTCATGTACTGTGAATTGGAAGAACACCATGTGCTAGTTGCTATATAGAGATATCCAATGTTGCCTCATTGGTCCAATGATTGGAACTTACTCTGTTAAGTAGTAAAACTTTTACTATGTTAGCCAATTTCAATGAAAATTATTCTAGAATATAGTGCAAATTTCTTTGTTTTTCTATAAAGAGAAGGTAGATTATTATTTAGGTCTCTATACTTAAAGGTCTAGATGGAAAGCAGGAATCAAGGTATGAAGTGAGCAAGACTTAGGAGAAATAGAGCAAAGTGAGAGGCATGATGGGAGGCAACATGGGAAGTGGTCTGCAGCTAGGGGGACATGGCTTTCTTTCTTTCCCATGAGGGCAATTGTGGTGTCTAACTTGATCTATGTGGTGTAGAAACTGACACTGCTTCCCCTTTTAAGGTATGATATACTGTAATTTAAGGAAGGTTCAACAAGTCTGTTCATAGAGCCACTTATCTGACTTCAACATTTTAAAAAAATAGTGTCTCAGTTACCTATTGCTGTATAACAGCCACCCTAAAGATGAACTGCTTGAACTAGTAAGTATTATGGCTTCTGAGTATGGGTCAGCTGGGTAGATCTTCTGATCTCAGCTGGGCTCACGTATTCACTAGGAGTCATCTGTGGGTCAGGTGGACAGTTCTGTGGGTCTTGACTGGTCTCTCTCACATTTTGGGGAGGTGGTGGTTGATCTGAGATGGCTTTGACTGGGATAAGTGAACTTTCCTCCACATGGCCTCTCATCCTCCAACAGGCTAGCCTGGCTTTGTTCACATGGTGTCAAAGTTCCAAGACAGCAAGTAAAAACATAAAGTTCCTTTTGAGGCCTAGGCTCAGAACTGACATACCATCACTGTGACATAATCAATGGTCCAAAGCAAGTCAGTTGACCCAGATTCAAGGGTGGGGAAATAGAGTCCACTTTTTCACAGGAAGAACTACAAAGTCACATTGCTAAAGTCACAAACTCTGGGAGAAGAGTAAGTGAGGACATTTTTCCAGTCGATCTACCAAAAAATAACAACCTTGCATGTACTGGAAAACCTAGTATTTCCCTAGTACACTTTGTCAAAACTCCTGTCTCTGGTGTTTTCTGGGCCAAGTCAGGAATGTGCATTCCCACTCCTATGAAAAGGACTCAGATGTGAGGCCCATAAGATTTTACTCAGCCTCCTTTGAAAGTTGTAGGTTGTCCAGTCTTCCCACTTGCATGGGGTGGAAGTCAGCCAAACCAAGGGTCATAAGGACGAATGCCCATTAAACAATGCTGGCTTCTTTACTGACCATAATCATCACATTGATCACTGATATTGATTGATCTGCCCTGGTTGAGAGACAGGTTCTTTGGAACAGAGTAGTTGGCAGACTTCCACGTCCAGTGAGAGTGCCATGCATGCTGATGTCGTGTTAGTAAACATTTAATACAGTGATGGTGCTGGGACGTGCTCAGGGTCACAAGTCGTTGGTATATTTCATGAGTCTCATTCCTCCAACTAGAGATAAAACTGGCTTTTCTTAGGTCAAGATATATTTTCCTTGTATCTTGGGATACAATCTTATATTTTCAAACTCTGCCTCCGTTGGGAGTGATGCCTACATCACTAAACTACTTTTTTTGACTTCACTAGAAGAAAGATCACCTTCTCTTCCTCAGTTTTCAGTCATAGAAACCCAAGAAAGACTACTGCAAATAATGCAACAGTGAATGTGAAAGTGCCGATACCTCTTTGGGATACTGGTTTCAATTTTTTTGGATACCCAGAAGCAGAACTGCTGAATCACACAGTAGTCCTACTTTTTTTTGAGGAATTCTCACACTGTTTTCCATGGTAGTACACCATTTTACATTCTTAACAACAGTGCACAATGGTTCCAAATTCTTCACATCCTCATCAACACTTGATCTTTTTTTTTTTTTTTCTTTTTGGTAAAAGCCACCCTAACAGGTATGAGGTAGTACCTCACTATGGCTTTGATTTGCAGTTCTCTGATGATTAGTGATGTTGAACACCTTTTAATATACCCACTAACTGTAGGTCTTCTTTGGAGAATTGTCTATTCAAGTCTTTTACACATTTTTTAGTTGGGTTATTTGGGTTTTATTTTGCCATTGAGTTATAGGAGTTCCGTATATATTTTATATATAAACCCCTTATATTATACACAATGGCCAAGATATGAAAACAACTTAAATGTGTATCATTGAGTGAATCAATAAAATGTGCTATATACATAGAGTACAATATTATTCAGCTTTATAAACGAAAGAAATCTTGCATGAAACAACATGAATGAACCTGGAGGACATTGTTGAAATAATGTCCTGGACAACATGAGTGAAATAAACCAGGAGGACATTAGTAAAACAAACCAGGCACAGAAAGACATATACTGACTTGGCTTTGCTCCACTTTTACGAGGTATGTAAAATACCCAAGCTCATAGAAACAGAAAGTAGAACAGTGGTTGCCAGGTATAGGGGCAGTTAATGAAGAGCTGCTGATTAATGGATATATAATTTCAGTTATGCAAGATGAATACCTTCTAGAAATCTGTTGTACCACACCATAGTGTGTAGACCTAACAATATTGTTCACTTAAGAAAACATTGAAGCTAGATCTCATATTGTACTCTTACCGTATACACACACAACAAAATTAAAACCAAATCCAAACAAAAAACAACAAAGAGGCATAAGGAAATTTTTGGAGGTGATAGATATGTTTATTGCCATGATGAGCGTGGGGGGATATCATCGGTATATGTGTAGGTTCAAACCCATCAAATCGTGTGCATTAAATATGTGCAGCTTTTTGTATATCAATTATATTTCATTGAAACTGTTTATAAAACAACCCAAGAAGGGCTATGGCAGGATGAGTTTGGGTCTGAGTGCCTGCCACAGTCCCATCAAGCAACTGCCACCATGGTGTGGATACTACTGCCCTACCTGGGCAGTTTCTATGGCAATCTCTGTATGAAGGAAGGACGACTTCTTAGGAAGATCCAACGGGACAGGCCAGGGGTGGGAGAAGGAGGTAGAGGCAGTAGCACTGGGGCAAGGAACACATAGATAACACAGTGTTTCTCTCTTTGATATATTATGATTTAATTGGACTAGTTTGCAGGTGCCATTTGGCTATATAGACCACAAGTGTTCAAACAATTCACATACAATAAAACACTAACAAGTTGTATATAGTATTTACTGTCTTTGATTATAAATATTTAGATGTTCTGAGACTCTACAAGAAAGTGAAGATGAATAATAGTAGATTATTATATACTGAAATGTGCTTTTCTGAATAATCCCTGATATTAGCTTTCTAACTTGCTGTTTTATATCTTTTTAAATAAACTGTATGTTAACATGGAATTTGGGATCTCTGGTTTGTGGACATCCAGGGTGATGGGGTTTATTTGATTAAAAGAGCTGGCCTACTGGTAGAAATGTTAACATTCCGATTGTAGCAGCAGCCTTTGCCACAGTACTGTTGAACTCACTCCTGGCCTTCCCTACACGACACCCCACTTTTCTCAACTCCAACCAATCTTGCGAGCTCTCAGTCCTCATATGGCCCATCTGCTTGTTGTATGGGCCCACTCTAAGGAAAACAGTAAGAAGATTATGACCAAGCTTTATAGAGGAAAGCAAGCTAATAATTGCCCCAGTGCATAATCACTACATTACCCACTCCACGAATAGTGGTCCAAAGGAAGTGTGTGTAACAAATGAAAAGAAGAAAAGAACTGTTGCTTGGGGCTTTAAATCCTCTGGCTTCAAAAGACTCTCACTGCTAGATGAAAATATCTCCAGTGCATGACTCCAAAACAACTCTAGAAAACACATGAGAATGTCCCCTGTGCCACATTCAGAATTTAACCCTTTACAGCTACCATGTTCTTGAGTGACCACCTGGTTCCCTAAAAATTCTCAGCACCAATCTCTTCCTTCTATCCCTTTTACATCATCACTCACTCCCTGGATGCCACTGGTTCCAGGACCAGACTCATCTATTTGATATTGATATTCCTTGCTGTGAGATAGAAGCAAAAGTTACTGTACTTAGTTGCAAGTAGAATTTTTCTGGGGAAAGCTAGTATGTACCTTCTTGGTAGCTTTAACCAAGTAAGGTCAAAAAGCCAACAAACAAGAAAGCTAACACTTGCTTTTCTCCTCCTCCTCCTCTTCCTCATTCTTCTTCTTCTTTACCTAACTTTGGTGAGTAGGAGTTGGGTCTCCCATCACCAGATTCAGTCCCTTATGAATTAAATAAGCATTTGCAAGCCAGTATTTTTGAGCAGCAGCAAAGCACAGGATTGTCCTGATAGAAGCCTGCTTTCTTGGCTTTCCCTGGGTGACATCTTCCTTGGTTGGCATGAAACTACTTCTGTTATCACTTCATGAGTCTGTTGCCTGTCCTTAAAGAGGTATAAATATTGATATGTAAGCTTATAGTTCCAGGTTTTTGTGTAGCATTATTTCACCTTTCCCTGGGTACCAGGAAGGCCCCTTACCCGCCATGCAATTAGCATCAATGGGCTTCTTGCAGGTGCTGTTAAATAGGAAACAGGGGAACTGCATTGGTTTCTACTGTTGTGTTTGCTTATTTTCCCCAGTTTGCACACAGAACATAAGAGGACATGCTCTAACTACTGCTGTTAAACCCTGATTGCTGCCTACACATTATTAAGAATGACAAAGTGGGAGCCCTTTTGTTCTTTGCCCTCTCAGAAGGAACAGCCAACTCAGCCCTCCCCAAGTGAAGTCAGATGCTCTCCCTCCCTCACATATACCTTGATTCCAAAACTATGCATGTGAGTTGTACATAATATACTGGGGGAGGTTTCATTTGTAGAATATTTTGATGCACTGGTTCGGTTTATCTAATTTTATTTCAACAAACATTTGTTTAGGACCTATTCTTCACCTGCCTTTGGGATTGAACAAAAACAAAATTATTGTTTCTGTCCACAAGGACTTAACAATCTATGGTAGAAAAAGAAATTTAATAAGTGAAATTAAAGTGAGTTTAAAGCGGTCTGCAAGAAGCAGCTTAGAAGTTACTGTGGATTCAAGGAAGATGGATGATAATTCTGTTAGGGTAAGAAAAGGAGGTCTTTCTGGAGATAATGATGATAGAGCCAAATGTAAAGGAAGAGTATGATTTTTTTAAGTGTTCATTCATTCAAAAATATCACAATTTCCATGTGTTAGGTAGATAAGGACTGCAGCAAGTGCATGGATGAGACATGAACATTATGTTTGATGGGAAAGCCCAGGCCCAGGAGACAATGCCGCCTTGTTCCAGAACTGTGATTTCTGAGTGGCCTCTTGTTTGGGGGCCTGGAGAGCAAGAACTAACTGTGAAGCAAGGAAAGTTCTGCCCCCAAAGCTGGGATGAAATTTCTTTTGTCCCCTGCCAAATGCCCCTCCGATCTAGGACAGAGAGCCTGCTCCCAGCTGGGAGTCGGAAGGGGCCTTGGCCTTCAGTCTCTGGGGAAGTGAGACTAGAGGTAGTAGTAACAAAAGCCTCACAGATTCCTCAGGGCAGTTTGAGACTTGTTCGGCCTAACCTAATGCATGTGTGTGTGAATATGAGCTATGTATGTGTGTGTATCTGTCTGTAAATATGAATATGTGTGACCCTATGAACGAATGAATATATATATATATATATATATATATATATATATATATATATAAATAATGTTTCTCTGTGACTTCTTGATTATGGATAAGTAGAATTAGAACTCCAAATCTGCCAGCAATTGGCCCGACTTTATAGAAGCCTAAATCTAATTACAGCCCAGTTCTTGGTCTTTTGGCTTTGCCCTATGGAGTCATTACAGTGAATTGACTAGATTTTGTAGGCAAGTCCCGTTTGCTTGACAAAGCCTGGCTTAAATGTCTCATATGTATATGCGCTTAAGAGTTAACGTGCATTTGCCATTGTTTGTGTGTGCCTCTGTTGTAGGTGTGCTAGCAGTATGTTTACAGAGATTCCAACATATATAAAGGAAAGTGTGTGTGTGGACTCTTTCTCAGACTATGAGGACCTTGTCCCAACCAGGCTTCCTGTCTCCAATCCCTTGGTGCTCTCTTTTATAGCTCCTTGTACTTTCCCACCCTAAGTATCCCTAAAATGGTAGTTCTCAATACTGATTGCCCATTAAAATCACCTGGGGATGCTTTAAAACTACCAGTTCCTGGGCAGCCTCCTTGGAGGCTGGAATCTGGGTAAATGGTTTAGGCTAGAGTCTGAGCCAGGGTGATTTTTAAAAGTTGCTCAGATGACCCTGAAATGCAGCCAGTGTTGAGAACCATGGGCTATGAGAAGACCATGAACCCCTCTGCTCTGGGTATGGGCCAAAAGTGACTTTTGCTGCTAAAGTTAATATATCCATAATATAATTGTAATATTTTACGCTGCTTACCAGTGAGTCAAATTTCTACTCTAAGAAGGTGCACCCTATTTTTCCTGTGCCTTTCATGCTATTACAAAACCCCAGGCTCCAGGGCCCAGAGGAACCCCAGGAATGCAAACAGTGACCCATCTACCTACATGCACCTCCCATGATGCCTTTTACCTGCAGGTCTGCAGATGCATTAGCTGATATTTACAAATATCACAGATCAGTGTTCCTGAGAGGTCACTTTGATCTTTTCTTTGGTCAATGTGGTAGCCTCCATTGCCTGATTCTGAACAGGTAGGCTAAATCTGAAACAGGGCATAGATGCCCAGGTGCATATAAGAGATTACATTAGAGGGTTGGTAAACAAAATTTTTAAAAAGATAGTTGTGTACTTACTTTATATTATTAGATGCATATTAATAGGATATAAAACTTGTAATTTTATGGTTATTTCTTAGAATGAGGCCAAGTTAAAAACTGAGTAGCTTTAAATTTGATTTACAGAAAAATTACTATGTAAATAATAATACAGGTGGTACTTGGATGTGGCAAAAGCCACTAAGTGATAAGGGAATGACTGAAGAGTGGCATTCAAAGCCCCTCTCAAACCTACTCTTCCAGGCTTATTTTTACACCTTCCCAATAGAGGTGCTCTGCTTTGTCAAAAAGACCTACAAATATTTCCTTTAATAGTGGTTAAAAACATTGGCTTTGGAAACATTTTACTTGGTTAAAATCAAGAGTCCATCCAGGTTCAAGGGGAGGAGACAAGGAATCTGCTTGTTGATGGGGATTGGGGGTGGGCAGTGGCAAGGTTCTAGGATAGCATGCAGGATGGTTAATATTGTCATGACCATTTTTGAGAAATACAATTTTTCCCAGTCCATTTCATGTATTTCATATACATGTCAAGGTCTTCATATATTCATACATATGTAATTATATTTAGGATAAACAGGCAAAATGGCTCTCCTTTTCCTCACCTCCGTCACAGCAAGGACCTGGGGATAATCTAGCTGGACAGAAATGTTCTAACGTAGCTGGCCATCTAGGCCAAAGTGAACCAGGCTTCAACATCCTCCTTCCCACTTACGAAAAGCACTGGAGAGCAACGTGGCCTGGGCAGGAGAGAATGACGGAGCATGCAGTGGGCCTGCCTGGATTCCCATGCATGCCAATCCTCTTCTCCTTGGCATTCCATTTTGGTCCCTGGAGCAAGCTCCCCAGGCCGTGCGCTTCTTTTCCCTCTGCCTTGTGCCTCCAGGGGGAATTTGCAGAAGCTGAGGGCAGGCAGCAACCACCACAGATTCCCTGGGAAGTTAGTACACAATGTGGGGCTGAGAGAGAGGCTCCTAGAGTCAGATAGACTCGGGTTGGAATCCCAGCCCTGCCAATGCTGCGGCTTTAGAAACATTTCTCAACTTCACCAGGGCTCAGGAGCCTCATCAGTAAAGTGCAGATAATGGTAAGAGCATCTGGCTCATAGGGTAGCTTTGAGGATTCAGTGAAGTAATGGAGAGAAAACTGCTTGTGTGTGGGTGTTTGCGGTGAGGGAAAAAGACTGAGAACTGGAAGAGGGTTAGGTATCATCTAATCATAATAATTACATGTATTGAGTGTTTCCTGTATGTCAGGCACCTCACATACATTGACTACTTTAATCCCTGAAAGTTTTATGAAGTGAGTATTTTTATCTCCATTTTTAAAAATGGAGAAAGGGCTCAGAGAGATTAAGTTCATTGCCTAACACCAGGAAGGTTAGACTTAAATCCAGGTTTAGTTCAATGACCTTGGAGCTGTTTCCATGTTGGACAGGGCTTCCCAAGAGCAAGTGTGGGTGAGGGGCCTCAGGGGTGGCTCTGGGAGACAGGGAAGCTGTCGGGTGGTCATGGCCAAGTGTGTTCCTTCATGGGTCACTGCAGATGGTACCCGGGAGCCGCTGGCCATTAACCCCGAGGTCATGCAGAAACATAGCTGCTGTTGTTCCAGAAGCAAATGTGCTTATTTACTCTAGCCAGCGGGGAAATGCCAGTTCCTGTGGGAAAGGATGGGTGGACAGAGGGGAGAGAGGTGATGACGGGAGGGGACGGTGGGGACCAGATGAAGCACCAGGGGATGTGGCACTCGGCCTTTAACCTTCTCAGAACATATTCTCTGCTCTCTCAGCACTGGGCCTTTGCACGTGCTATTGTTTTGTCACTATTCATTTATTTGTCCAGTAAATGTTTTTGAGCCCCTTTTATGTGCTAATCACTATGATATATGCTGGGATAAGAACACCTGACAAGGTGTGTACTCCCCTGAAGCCTACCTTCAAGTTGTAGGGGTAAGGAGGAGGCAGATAATACTCATGTAAATAAAATGAGTGAGAAGATCATCCCAGATTTGTGATCTATGAATCACTAAGAAAATAAACAAGGTAATAGAAAAAAGAGTAACTTGGAACACTTCCCAGACCTAATTATCCTTTGAGATATAACCCAGATAGCACCTCCTCTGGGAAGTCTTTCTGACCCAACAAGTTTAGGATAGACAAGTTTCTAATGTGCTCCCAGGGCGCTGGGCTTGCCACTGTCATTACAAGTATACTCCCTGTTTGTTTACTTGTCTGTCTCTCCCTTAACCTGTCTGTTCCTTGAGGACAAGGGCCAGGCATTGTCTCTGGCACCTATAAGGTGTCTGACACAGCATAGGTGTTCAACAATTATTGGTTAAGTAAATGAATGAATGAATGAATGAATGAATGGATCGATGGATGGACATGTTTGGTAAAACATCAAGCCTATTTTTAGTGCATTTATGTCCTGAAACCTGTAAGATCTGATTGTATTCTTCCTATCTGCTGCTGACTGTTCTCTTTTTTTTGTTTAAACATATTTGGGGATTTTAATGAATGAGAATGATTTGCACTACAGCATATGGCTACTTTAATTAAGCAAAGGGTATCATTTTAGTAGCATAATAAATAGTGTGTAATTTATCAGGCCTCATGTGTACCATGTGGACTATGTAAATCTTTCTTTATTGGGGTGGGGTAGATGGGATCTCTATTGATCTGATGCAAGACGGTGCATGGAAGAAATAAGCTGAAATCATCTCAGGGTTTCCCTCTGGACACCCTGAAAAGTGGAGAGCTAGAAAGGGGGAAGGGAAGTGGGGAAGAGCTACTCACTACAGTTGTAGAACTAAGGGTAACCCTCTATATTTGCTACTAGTAGAACAAGGGACATTGCTGCTCACTGAAACTGAAGAGGTAGATCTTTGTACAAAGGGCTGCTGCTTGGAGAGTTGGAAAGAGGCCCTGGGCTCCTGAGCTTTGTTGCTAAGCATTTGACCAGGACTGGAAAATTAGAATTCATTTGAGAGAAGAGGCAGACTAAAAATAAGGCAGGGGAAAGCAAGCTTAGCACATGTGTACGATGGAAACCCAGTAATACTGAGAGCAGAGAAACACCAAACAGGCTAGAAACAGACCCTGACTTGGCTACACAGACAGAGGCTAGACAGACAGTCCAAGCCCTTTTCATGAGTAGACTGAAAGAAGTGCTCTGGGAATACCTAGTACAGTGGCAGAGTGACCCAGCAGGGTCAGCACTCTCCTTCCATAAGGACAAGTGCAACTTGCTGCACTTGTCCCTACAAGTGCTGACCCAGCAGGGTCACTCAGGATGCTGCAGGCTCAGGACGTCCAGTCGATGGGTCCCCAAGCAAAGGGACCCTGGACAAGGGCATGCTCTAAATAATGAATTTCCGCTACAGAACTCAGTTTCTCCAAAGAACTATCTTCTTTAGGAGAGCAGAGCAGAGAACAATTCATGAGGAAAGTGGAACTACCACTGGATTTGAGAGGGTGAGTCACATCAGATGAACAGAATGAGTGGGCGGGAGGCATGCACAGAAACAGAGGGTCAGGGTGCCATAGATCGTACCTCATCTTGCATTCCACATGCATCCCAGGTAGGAAACATCGATTATGTCTCTCCATCCTCTCTCTATTCCAGGCTCCAAAGAGACACATGTTTAAGGGCCAGTAACACAGCAGATCTGTGGACAGGGCATGTCAGCCAATTCTGATTTCACACACTTTGAAAAGTACCAGAAAAAAAGTGAACAGTAGATCCAGAAGAGAGTGTAGAGAACCTGGAAGACACTAACTGTAAATTTTAAAAGGAAAAAAACTACATTTACTGACATCTCTCTGGAATATGCAAGGCTCTAAATTTAGGAGGCTGGGATGTACTGCAAAGCTTCAGACTCTCAAATGGTCGCCTGTGTATCTCCACCTGGATGTTCCACTGGCACATCCTACTTCTCATCTGTTTCCTAAATATATTCCTTCCCCTCTAGTCCCTTTCCCGGTTATTGGCAGCAGCACACACCCAGTGATCTGAGCCATCGACCCAGTATTCATTTTGGGCACTCCCCTGACTCTCTATGTTAATAATCATCAGCAAGTCCCATAGTTTCCCCATGCAATCCTTCCTTCAATCTCTCAACTCCTTTCTATTTTCCTTACTTTGAGTATTCCAAAAATACTCATCCCCACTGATGCCCCTGCCTCCTGGCCTGCACCCCTCAATTTCAGACCCCACACTACCACCATATCGTCTGCTTAAAACACTACACAGATTCTTCATAGCTAAGACAATAGTAGTTATGGATTTTTTAAGCTTTAGAACATTTTTTTCCCAAACAGAACACTAAATATAAAACAGGTAAGAGTTTAGATACTGATGAGCGTCCCGTTTGGTCAATCTTGCGCTTTATCCAAGGCACCATTAAAAATCCCTGGTGCTCCCACAAATACAGTCTGAAAACTCCCAGGGAATGTTGGAGCCACTTAGCAGGGTTTACATCTCCCTCTGCAATCTGGTCATGGGCCGTCTCTCCTGTCCCACTTCCTGCCACTCTCTCTCACATTTTAGGCTCCAGTGATTCTGAGCTGCAAATGGTTCTTCCCATGTATCTGATGCTTCACGCCTCTATCCTCTTGCCCATATGACTCCCCTGCGTGGACCATCCTGTTCTCTTCACTTGCCCCATCAGCTGCCTAACTCCATGGATGTCTCCAGATTCTGTTCAGATATCAGCTTCTCCCAGAGACCTCTCTAACCCCCAAGCAGGGCCAACTGTCTCAACTCTGTTCCCTCAGCGCCAGGGCTGGAATTCGATGACAGCCCTATGTTAAATTGTGTGTAGAGCCTTCCCCAGGAGATCTTGAGGATTGGGTAGTAACCACAGAATCTCCATCTTTGGCTCCTGGCACATTGCTCCTGCCCAGCACCTAGTAGATGTTGAGCAAACAAATCTTCATTGTACTCAACTGTGGGTTGCATACAGGTAGGTGCCTCCACCACTTTCATGTAGACTGTCCAGAGGACTGCTGTGTTGACCCATGATCTCAGAGATCATAGAGTGTGCCCTTATGTCCTGTGGCAGCAGACTCAGGACCCCTGGCATCGCCTCTAGGGGATTCTGGCTTGCCTATGTGGGCCCTGGTTGATAAACGGCTACTTCACTTGCTCTCTCCCTGCCAGGCCTCTAGGCAAGACCAGCCCTTATCATGAATGAGATGCCATACTAAATACCTTGGGCATGAGGCCAGTGAGCAGGGCTGCTGGGCAGTGCAAAGCAGTTGCTATAAGACTTTAATAGACATACAGTTTTGGAAGGAAAAGATGAGCAATAAGCCATTTGTCTCAAGAGTCAAATGCAGGGTTTCATCATACCTCTTGTCTGACAGGAACTGTTCTAAGTCTGAGTCAACAGCCACTTGGTACGGGAGATTTAGAAGACGAAAAGCCCCTGGTTACTGTGGGCTTTGGGAGAGGAAGGTCTTTGGCTAAATAGGAGCTTCACAATAGTTGTGGAAAATAATGGTGTTATGGGCTCGAATGTATTCCACCTAAAATTTATATATTGAACTTCGAACCCCAGTACCTCAGCATGTGACTGCATTTAGAGACAGACTGTGTTTTAAAGAGGTAAAATGGCCCTCACCCAGTGTGACTGGTGTCCTTATAGGAAGAAGAAATTTGGACAAAGACATGCTTACAGAGGGAAAGGCTATGTGAGGGCACATTGGGAAGGCGAGCCAAGGAGAGAGGGCTTGGATGAAATCAACCCTGCTGGCCACCTTATCTTCAACTTGCAGCCTCCAGAAGACTGAGAAGATATATTTTCCTTGTTTAAGCCACCCAGTCTGTGGTCCTTGGTTAGGACACCCCTAGTGAGGGTCTCGAGTCCCCGGGCAGGGCCTCTGGGCTGTGATTTGCCCCTGAGGGTCACTGTACCTCCTCTGGGAGGGTCTCCTGACAAGCCGACTCATTGGGTAGAGCCCTGTCGCCCTGTCTCCTGCTCACAAACATCTGATTTCTCTTGCTTGGCTTTTATCACACTCTCATGCAAGTGCTGCATTTCCTTAATTCCTTTTCCCCGACTCGACTGAATTCTTTGAGGGTAGGGACTGTGCCCTTCTTCTTCCCAGTGCCTGGCACAGAAACGGTGCCCAGTACAGAAACGGTGCCCAGTAAACACGTATTTGTGGAATTGATAAACTGGAGTTGGGCTCTGCCCTGGGTGTTTCCCATCAGTCTCGCTGCCCCGCCCTTCTGCCAGAGTCAGCTACCCAGGCTGGCCTGGCTGGGGTCGGGGCTTGCAGCGACCCCTCCCCTGCGGCTTTCGCCGGTGACTGGCAGTGCCGGGAAACAAGCCCACCGCGGGGGGAGGTTCCAGACGAAATGGCCTGGATTGGGGAGCAAGACGATTGGGCCCAGTCCTGTCCAGTGATGTGATTGGCTGTCTGTCCGAACAGGCTCCTGTGATTGGCTCTCCAGGCTAATGAACCCCTTCCCTTTAGGCGTTTCCTGCCAGCTTTCCGGCCGGGAGAGCAGGGTGGTGGCTGTCGCTCTGGTCTGGTACCTGTCTGCTGCAACCTCAAGGTGCAGAAAATGCTCAGAGCCCTGGACAAACAGTCCTTCGCTACACCTGCCTGGGAAGAGGATTAGCTACGGGTCAGTGGGGGTCTAACACAATCTTTCTGTTGAGCAAACAAAACCACCATTGATATACCTGCTCTCTGGAGTTGACATTTTTAACTCACGCAGAAAAGCAAACCACCTAAATTCAATCCCCTAGCTTCACTTCTCTTTTGCTTTGGTTTCTCTCCTGGGGTTAGACCTGTATTTTTCTTTTTCTGCAAGTTGAAAATGTAGGTTGCAGGCTATGCTGTCAAATTAGGAAGGACTAGCAGTCAGACTGTGGCTCTTCAGCCCTTAGCAGCCTAGAAATGTTCTTTACCATTCCAGCAGCTGCAGCGATATTTGGGAGTCTACTGTGATAATAATTATTATTACTATTTGCATATTGAAGCCGTCAACAGTTCTCACATTGTAACGATTCTGTATACAATTTTAATCTTACATTAATAGGCATTTTTCATTTATTCTGAGAACCCTGACATAATTTACTTTTTTTTTTTTCCTTCACATTTTACATTTTGCAGTTAAGGAAAACGTTGGTTGGGAGGTTAAGTGACTTAGCTGAGACCACAGCCCTAAGGCGGAGGGAACTTGCAGACCCCTTAGATGAAGAAGCAGCTTTGCTACCACAGTGGCTGGTGGAGGAAGGTATGTGGAGGACAAGGGAGGCCAGCCTACTAAGGTTAACTCGGTGAACTAGATCAACACCCAATCCAGTTTCCAGAAAATGTTAGTTTGCTTACTACCGGAGTGGGATTTGTCTGTTTCCTGAGTGGCCTCTGCACTGGACAGGCCTTGAGGGGGTGATAACCACAGTACATGTTAGGTGAGGGTGATGACTAGAAAGTTTTCCAGTTCCCATCTCTCTCTTCTTTTCTGCTCAGCACTCCTGCAGAAGCATAAGAAAGTGAGGCTGTTTATCTGTGATTTACTCACAGGGACATTCCTGTGCTCCCTGCTCTCTTACCTCTCTGTTTGAGTAGGACTCCCCAAGAGAGTACTTCTTAGATCATTTATTTTTAATAGGGTTTGAACAGCTGAGATGGTGTGGCTGTGCCTTGGGTTCCTGGTACTTGCGTAGTCTTTTCTGGACCTTGTATCATGCCAGGTAGGTTTTCTGTTTGTCTTAATTTTGTGTTAGTAACACCTGCTTAAAAAAAAAAAAACAAAACTACTTTGTGGAAAATGAGAACAGGGACAAGTACATGAATATATGTGAAGGGGAATAGCAGCAACATGAACTTGAATTTTAGAGCCCTGTGTAAGACTTTGAAAAGACTTGAAATCCACAGCCCTGCACTCACCATCCTCAGTGGTAACATGGGTTGGTGCATGCCCATGATATGGGCAGGCATCTTCTTTTGTAGATCCCCAGGAGCTTCAGGGATCACTTAAGGGCAGCCATACATGAGAAAATCCTTACAAAGTGTTTGACATCGCATGGCACTTGATAAACACTCCATAATTCATAGGCATCACGATTGTTATTATTAAAAGTGGAACAGTGAAAGAAAAATATTTTATCTGTCTCCTTTTCTCTGAACTCCTGAGATAGTCCCTGTCACTCAGGGTTGAGACTGTCCATCTCGGAAGATCAGGAAATCTGAGTGTCTGAATCTGAAATCTGAAATCTGCTGAGTATCTAAAATGGACAGTGAGATATTCCAAGGATGGGATTGGGGTCTGGCTTCTTGAACTGTCCATGATATAATAGCTTGAGTGATCACTCTGAGATCCAGTGATTTTCTTTTATTTGATTTGAGACTTCACTTCCAGACTGAATCTGAGATTTTACTAGTCACTACTTCAGGTGACTGCTGAAGGCTTGTATGTTTCCTAGTACTGCCATAATACATTTCCACAGAGCAGGTGGCTTACAATAGAAATTTTATTCTCTCACAATTGTGGAGGCTACAAGTCCAAAATGAAGGTGCCAAAAGAACCATGCCTTCTTGGAAGTCTGTAGAAGAGGATTCTTTCTTGTTTCCTCCAGCCTCTGGTAGCTCTAGGCATTTCTTGGCTTGTGGCAACATCACTTCGATCCCTGCTTCTAACAACATGATCATCTTCTTTGTATTTGTTTCCTCTTCTTCTGGGGACACCAGTTATATTGGATTGGGGCCCACTTTCCTCCAGTATTACCTCAGTTTAGCTTAACTAGTTATATCTGCAATGACTCTATTTACAAAGAAAGTCACATTCTGAAGTATTGGGAGTGAGGGCTTCAACATATATTCTTTGAAGGGACATGATTCAACCCACATCAGGGACCTTCTACTGTCCATCACAACAGACCTTGAAGCCAGCAGGATTCCAGGGCATTTCTCAAGCTTAACTTCCAGATATGTCGTTCCAAGAAGCCCTTGGCCATGGCAGCCAGGTTTTCCTCTGCATTGCCTAGTTCAGGGCCCTGCCACAGCCAGAGAGGATGAAACACTACACACATATCCCTATCTCATTGCATCCCATACATCCTGGGCTTGGTGAGTAGAATGCAGGGTATTTTTTTTTTTTTTTTGAGATGGAGTCTTGCTCTGTTGCCCAGGCTGGAGTGCAGTGGTATGATTTCGGCTCACTGCAACCTCTGCCTCCTGGGTTCAAGTGATTCTTCTGCCTCAGCCTCCTGAGTAACTGGGATTACAGGCGACTGCCACCATGCCCTGCTAATTTTCGTATTTTAGTAGAGTTGGAGTTTCACCATGTTGGCCAGGCTGGTCTTGAACTCCTGACCTCAAGTAATCCATAGGGCACTCTTAAGAGTTCTGATCAAGCACCACTTCCCTAGGCCAGAGCCCTCCTGCCCAAGAGGGTCAGCCTGCTGAAATGGACATAATTCATCTGCAGGGCTTTTCCTCCCTGCACTGCTCCCTGCCTCACGTCCGCTTACTCCACTGCCAGGAAAAGTTGTCGCAGCATAGACACAGCAGAGACACTCTCTCAAATCCTATTGTTTAGAGGACATTGAGATTGGCTCAGGCTGAGTGACAATCACAGCTGAGCAAAAAAGGGCAGAGAGAGAGAGAAGAGAGAACAGAATGAGAGCTGGAGCTCAGAGAGACAGGGAGGGACAGCTTGGCTCCCACAGCAGCTGCCAGCCTCCCTGGAGGAAGACCTGGCTCTGCTTCCCAGGGTCCTCTTCCTCAGGTCTATGGGGAATGCCTGGTCTTGGTTACCCAGCCACTGCCAATGATCGTGTGGTCCTGAAGGAAGGGACAGTGTAGATTGTAAATGTGCCGCCTCCCCAGGCAGCCCTACCTATTACACTCTCAGTTTGTCTCAGAAGGAGACAGTCATTGGCTTTCATTATTTTTTTTCCAGAAAGATCTAAATGTTCTCTAATTAACCTATTAGTTTTAATTATACAGCCATAGTAATTTATTTGCTAATCTGCAAAACACCCTGGATTCAAAGAAAAGATTCCCCACTATCCCCCACTCTTTCTTCCCCCCGTGAAGTGTTTAAATCACTTGTCAACACAGAGGGAATAATAATAATAAAAAGAGTGACATCCGATCAGAGAGCAGGGGAGCGGTGAGGAGAAACAAAGCCCAACAGCAATCAGAGCCCGGTGAAGCCTCCTCCATATTCATCAGAGGGGAGATGGCAGCTGAGGGATGCCCTGGCTCTGCTGGGGCCTACAGGGCCTGAGGCTGGCTGTGGGGGACAGCAGCCTGCTCCACATCCTGAGCCTCCTGCCCCCGCCTGCAGGACATCCCGGCTCAGGCCTTCCAGAGGGACCCGCAGAGACCACAGGTGTGTTACTGTTGCCAGCCTCCGTCTGCCCGACATCCTTGGCAGATGAGACTTGGGCCTACGACACACTCTCTGAGTGTAGCCACAATGAGGGAGGAAACACACACACACACACACACTCACATATTTATATTTGTTTTGTGGGAAAATACAGGATTATAATAAGCTATAACCACCACAAATACTATTAGTGCATCAGTGATGATAACTCACTTGTAGATGCGACAAAAAATAAGATAGGCTGTTATTAGGTTCAATTCTTTATGTATTGCCTGCAATTTCACCTTTTTTCTCTTCTTGCTGTAGGAAAGCCTGTCATGGGGAAAGAAGGCACAGTTTTTACAGGGAGACTGCTGGAATTATATCTATATATGAATACAAGTATGAACTCAAACACTAACTTTAGCCAGCATTTATTGGTGGCATCTATGCTAGATGTTGTGCTGAGCACTTGACATTTTGTCTCACTTAATCCTCACAATAACCCTTAAGAGGCAGAAACTTTCATCCCATTTTACTAACAGGTAGACTGAGGGTCAAAGAGGTAAAGTAACTTGCCCAAGGTCCCAAACAGCTAGTGATGGGGCCAGAATTTTGACGTTGCTGGACTCCAAAGTGTCTGCTTAAAACAACTTTGCTATTCTGCTTCCCAAACCAAATGTATGACAAAGCAAGCAACTTGCAAATATTGGTACTCACTTTAGGTAACAAATTACTTGTGACAATCCCTTATGAATGGGCCTGAGAACTGCTGGTGTATTGATCTCAGCCTTACTGTGTCTGGGCAGGTAGCTCACTGATGCTCACAGGTAACCCTTTAGGGCCCTTAGAGTTTGACATGGCTGCAGGTGCCTGGCTTTATTAAGAGTGCCTGGGGAGCTGAGGCTGGAGGGAGGGATGCCCATGACTTTTGTAAATCCCTATAAACCTCTCTGCAAGAGAGTATGTGAGAGCTACACTGTGAGTTCGGGATCCACCAGAGAGTCTGGAGACCCTACAGGAGTGTGGGGCTTAGGTCAGTTCCCCAAGAATGACTCATTCCTTGTAAGAAGAGAACCAAGTGTCTGCAAAAGTTCAACCAAGGAGAAGGGTAAGGAAAAAGGAGGCAGTTGCTGTTCCCTCCAGATGTCACTGTGGAAGATTCTTAATGAGCGGTTAAGAGTTTCAGCCAAGTGGTATGGAGACCACAGCCACCAGGCAAGAGACAGGAGCTGGAGGAGCCTTTGACAAGGGCAGGACAGGGAATAAGAAAGCCAGTCAGAGTGGAAACCAAGAGGACTTGGAAAGTGCTTGATACTGGACTTGGAAAGGTCTTTTGACCAGGGCTTCAAGAAGTTTGGGGCTCCCTGAAATTAAATGCTAATTTTGGGCATTCACACATTCAGATCCAGACCCCATCTTCTCCCACCGCCCCAGCCCTGATTAGTTTCTCACTGGGGTGGGACCCAAAGAACTATTGTCCCAAACTGTTTCCAGCAAGGGATAAATGTTTGTCTAACGTGGTGTGGTAGCTCTTCTAGAGTGGTGGAAGCCAAGACTGCTCTCCGCCAAATCTAGGAGAAAGCCACTGGGTCTCCCCCCCAACAGACCCCAGTGTGTAGTGCTCCCCTCCCTGTGTCCACGTGTTCTCATCGTTCAACATCTGCCTATGAGTGAGAACATGCGGTGTTTGATCTTCTGCTCTTGTGTCAGTTTGCTGAGAATGATGGTTTCCAGGTTCATCCATGTCCCTACAAAGGACACAAACTCATCTTTTTTGATGGCTGCATAATATTCCATGGTGTATAAGTGCCACATTTTCCCTGTCCAGTCTATCATCAATGGGCATTTGGGTTGGTTCCAGGTCTTTGCTATTGTAAACAGTGCTGCAATGAACATTCGTGTGCACATGTTCTTATAGTAAAACGATTTATAATCCTTTGGATATATACCCAGTAATGGGATTGCTGGGTCAAATGGAATTTCTATTTCTAGGTCCTTGAAGAATCGCCACACTGTCTTCCACAATGGTTGAACTAATTTATACTCCCACCAACAGCGTAAAAGTGTTCCTATTTCTCCACATCCTCTCCAGCATCTGTTGTCTCTAGATTTTTTAATGATCGCCATTCTAACTGGTGTGAGATGGTATCTCAATGTAGTTTTGATTTGCATTTCTGTGATGACCAGTGATGATGAGCATTTTTTCGTATGTTTGTTTGCTTCATGTATGTCTTCTTTTGTAAAGTATCTGTTCATATCCTTTGCCCACTTTTGAATGGGCTTGTTTTTTTCTTGTAAATCTGTTTTAGTTCTTCGTAAATTCTGGATATCAGCCCTTTGTTAGATGGGTAAACTGCAAAAATTTTTTCCCATTCTGTTGAAAACCTATTATCTTTATACTCATTCTTCTTCAAAAAAAATTTTTTTGAATTAAATTTCTGTGAACTTTTCTGTGAAAATGGACATACAAAATACAACACAAGGGATGTTCTTGAAGGCCTAGTACTTTCTAAGCCTCCAACCTCTATTGGAACCCCAGGACCCCATGGAACCCAGAGTGAAAACCACAAGAATCGGGTTCTCTCATTTTCTTTGAGATGCATCATGATGATACTTTATGAATTGGGAGTTCTGAGGGACCTGAATAAAATTTTCTCTATTTGTTCCCAAGAAAGGGAAAAGATAGAAACACTTTCTCCAGAGACATCTGTGAGTGAGATATCCATCTCAGTGCAAGTCCTCAGACCTCTCTGGGCTCTCACCTCACTCAGCTTAACAGATTTCTTTGACATCTGATTACATTTGGTGGCTCTGATGCCACAGACCTGGACAGACTGTTCCCGGGGCAAATCACTGCTGGTGGACTAGAGTTCAGTGCTCTCTGAACTTATGTATTCTCTTAAATCCTTCTTATAATTGCCCTTTACTCCTTCTCTTCGGCATAAAGTGTGCTCAGTTAGTCAGGGGAGCAAAAATTATTTTATTAGACTGTCTGGCATCTGTAATGTAAAAGATGCATACAGGAACTCCCAAGCTGAGACTCAGAGGTGAAAAGACATTGCAAGCCTGGAGAGACATACCAGTGGCCTCAAAAAGCAGGTTTTGGCCTAAAATTGGTTGTGGCTGAGAAACAGGTTAATAAGAAGAGGCAGTTAGTAAGGAGAGTGAGTGAGAGTTTGGGCCCTGGAGTCAAGCAAACAGGATTTTAATTCTGCCTTGGTTACTTCTAGTCCTGTGACTTAAACAAGCACTTGAATCTCTCTGAGCCTGAGTGTTCTGAGCTGCAAAATGGGGATAAAAATATCTCCCTCATGGGTTGCGTGTGGGTCACATGGATTGGTGCATATGAGGTGTTGGGCACAATGCCTGGCACATAATAAGAAATTAATAACTTAGTTGTTGCTGTTATTATTATTATCATTATCATTAATCAATATATAATAAGACAGAAAACCCAAGGAATAAGAAATAATCCAAAGTTATTTAAAGAATAGAAATCCACTTAGGGCCCGGTTATGATGTTTACATTAGCTTAACAATTATTACTGCAATAGTCAGAATTTTATTAGGGGACTCCAGGCCTCTAGCTTGCTGTCCAAGCAGAGATACTAAGTTGCTGGGCATTTGAATTTGGACACAGGGGAAGGATTAAGGAGTCTTCAGCATATAGACAGTATTAAATCATGGGGCTGGATAAATCTTATTTCATGAGAAAGAGAGATGGAGATGAGAAGTGGCTCCACAGTGGAGTGGGCACCAGTAAAGGAGACAGAGAAGAAATGAACAGCGAGGTGGAAGGAGAGCCAGTTGTGCCAAAGGCCTGGAAGAAACAATGATGCAAGAAAGGAGATGCCAATGGCATTGAATGCTGCAGAGAGAGTGAAGGGAAGGCCAGAAGGGAATATTGAGCCTGGCGTTACGAGGTTGTTCAGATCTTGATGACCTGGACCAGGGCACTTTTATTGTGGGAGCAGGCTCGGATGCCTGATTTGGTGGGATATGAAGAGAAGGGAGGTAAGATAGTTGCTACCATCAGTACAGACAACTCTTTCAACATGTTTTCCTGAGATTTCACCCCAAGGACAGAATGGGCGGGAGTTCTGTAGACAAATGCACTGGCCCACTCCCCAGAACCATCAGCTGGCAAAGCGTCCTATGCGAGTGAATTTCACTTGAGGGGAGAAATGAATTAAAAGCCCCCAAAGGCTACAGTAGTTGCTTTCTCTCCAATTGCCTATGTGACTGGAGTACAGGAAATGGTGTGTTGGGGATAAGCCTTCTGGGAGCAGAATATTCCTTCCCACCCATCATGTGACATAATCCATGACCAACGTCAGATGGGGGATTGTCTGGACCCCTGGGACCCTCCCTGCCCTGGAGTTTGGGACCACACCCAGTCTGGTCTTGCTGCCAAGTGCCCTGAGACAGGTGGCCTGGGATGAATCAGACAGCTAATTTGCACTCTTCCCCTGTCTAAAAGGAGCCAGAGACACATAAATTGCTCCCAAGAGGGAGAGCAGGAGGCAGAGAAAAGGGAGGTAGGAAACCAACAGAGGTTGCATCAGAAAAACAACATCATGCAAACAGCCTCACATCCCAACTCAGTGTTCTTCTTCCAATAGGAGTGGCAGAAGTAGTGGGGACCCTGGGGACCCCTGAGGTAAGACACCTGTGTTGGCACCTCATTATCAGCATGACAGATGCCACCCCTCTGCCCGTGTGGGTACAGAGTTGCTCTCTACATGGTTAGCTTGGTGTCTAATATCTCTGTGATTTCTTATCACACAGCCCTGAAAATGTAGTGCAGAGTGTCAACATCCAGCTCTGTCCTCAGCAAACTGAGATTTCTGCCCGGTAAGAGTCACATCAAGGCAGCGGCCAGTCCTGCATAACCTGGGGGGCAGTGGGTGGAAGAGTCATTGAAATTCACAAAGTGTTTTAGGGAAGAGAGCAATAGAGAAAAATCTGGAGACTCAGAGTCTAACTGTGGCCCTGCCACTAACTTGTTGCATGACCCTGGATCAATCACTTTATTTCTTAATAGCTGAGACATGTGAAAGTTTGAGCTACCAAATTTCTCTTACATTCAGGAATCTCTCAGTCCAGCATTTTTTCCAAGCAAATTATTTCTTGCAAGTCTTTCCAAGCAAATCCTTCTTTATGGAGACATGCCTCTTATTTTTTATATTCATTCTACCCTAACTTTTGAGAGTCCAGCATTCCTATTTATCTCCATTCCATGTAGTCAGAGAGAAAAAACCCAGAGGTGGGCAGAGAAGCAAAATAATTACTTACCTGAGAGATAGAGAAGGAAGTCTTAAGTCTGTAATTAAAGGGTAGTGACCACAATGAGCACATCTATTGCTCAGATCTTGGTTTTTAATATTCTCCAATAAAAGGAACCAGGGTTCCTTGGAGAAATGGCTGATTTTAGGATTGGGGTAGGGAATATACAAGGAGCCCAAGGTATCTTGTAGTGTTAGTAAGGGAGCGCTAACACACACACACTCACACACACACACACACACACAGACACACACACACACAAAATGAAATGATGGGGGTAAGTCAAAGGGACACAGGAGCCAACTGAAAGAGCTCCTGAGCTCCTAAGAAAGAGTTCCTGAGCTCCTAAACTCTTTCAGTTGTCCCCTTGTCCCTTTGACTTACCCCCATCATTTTCTCTCTCTCTGTCTCCGTGTGTGTGTGTGTGTGTGTATGTGTGTGTGTGTGTGTGTGTGTCCTGGCCACAGCTGGAAGAATTTTAGCAAGAAAATAAACAAGAAAGTATTAGATGATAATGCAAGGCATGGAATTCAAGTCCATAAGTCAATATTAATATAAATAAATGATTGAATGCATACATACATACATACAAGGGGGAGGAATCTTTTCAAAATTCCAAATCATTTATGTGAACTCTGCCTTCAAGGAGAGGGGGCAAATCTCTTTACTCTTTGATTGTGGGGCACATATAGAAATTTCCTTCCAAGGAATGCAGTACGGAAAGGATGGAGAAAGAGTGAAGAAGCCTGAACACTGCCTGAGACAGGTGATCAAGGTTAAGATAAACAGTGATAGTTTATGTTTATAACACATACTCTTGATATCATATGATGAAAATGGCACTTCTGTGATCTTCTTCCCAAAAGCCCATTACCCTAGTCTAATTGTAAGACATCAGATAAACCCCAGCTGAGGCACATTCTACAAAATATCTAATCGGTATTCCTCAAAACTGCCAGGATCATCAAAAGCAAGGGAAGACTGAGAAATCTCACAGCCCACAGGAACCTAAAGAGACATTACAACTAAATGCAATGTGGTGTCTTGGATGGGATCTTGAAACAGAAAAAGTACATGAGGAAATCTGAATAAACTATAAATTTTAATTAATAACAATGTGTCAATATTAGTTCATTCATTATAACAAATGTACCCTACTAATGTAAAATGTTAGCAATCGGGGAATTGGGGTACCAACTGCTGAGGAAACTCTGTGTTATCTTCACAATCTTTCTGGGGTTCTAAAACTGTTCTAAAAACTAAAGTTTATTTTTAAAAAACCCTGCCCAGATTATGTGTTTTGAATTAAGTCATTTGACTAGTTCAAACCTGAATAAAGTTGCTTTGTCATTTTGAACCTGAGTAACGAATTGTGGCGGACACTGCTAATTGCCTACCTAATTTCTACCTTCTTCTTTATGGACAGAATACCTTTTCTCATTCAGGAGGACAATGTGTTCAGCTAAAAATACTCATTTCTCCTCATTCTCTTGAAGCAAGAGGTTCATGGCACAGTTCTGGTCAGTGAGGTGCTATTGGGAGGAACCTCTAGAAAGAGCTCATCCTTTTGAATAAAAAGAGAAATCTTCATTAGCACAAAGTCCTTTTCCCAGTTGTTGTTCCAATGTCTTTCTGCCTGTAATTTGGACATGGGCCCTGGAGGCACAAAACCTCCACCACACAGTGTTCCATTGGCATGTATGGTGGCAGAGCAGAGACACCCTGGGTTCTTTGGGCACTTTTGAGAGGCTATGTAAGCCCTGGACTGCCCTCTAGGCTCCTTATCAAGTGACTCACACAAACACCTATTTTTTTTTTTAATGTTGCACAGTAATCGGGACTTCTGTTATTTGCAATCAAATACAAAATTGCCACTACAAGAAACAAGCCTTTGACAGGTAAGATGATGATGAAGACAATAATAGAGAAACAAAATGTGCCAGGCAGTTTCAGCAGCAAGGATGCTAAAAAAAAGGAGCTAAGACTTTTGGGGAAAGAAAATCAGGTTTCAGAATTAAGGGCAACGGAAATGACATGAACTGTTAAGCATCACTTTTTTCTTATATTAATCAAAGCTACATTTATTTATTTATTTATTTTTAAATGGACAGATATAAGGTTGCATGTCATTATCATGTATAACATGTTTTGATGTAAAGCAACATTGTGGCATGGTTCAGTCTAGCTAATTAACAAATGCATTATGTCACATAGTTATTATTTTTGTAGTGGGAACTCTTAGCGTCCACTCACTGCATATCATGACTATTGAGTATTTTGTTTGCTTTCACTATTGAGTATTTTATACCTGAGGCTTTTGAAAATGAGATAAGTTTGTTTAACCCACACATCAAGCTGGTGTGGTGTGAGAAGGAATCATTATCTTTGTTGAGAGATGGGAATATTCAGGCAAGGAGAGGGAAAGTAAACTTTCCTGAGGTCACAAAATATGTAACATGCAGAGCCAGTAGTGGAATCCACGTCATCCTGCCAGGAGCAGCAAGTGACCCTCTAGGGAGCTCACGTGTATTACCGAATGTATATGTGTGTATAATACCGAATAAGGAATACAGGTGGTAAAGAAGCTGAGATTGAGGAGGGAAGCTGGCACAGGGCTCACCTTCATCTGGAGCCCCAGGAGGAAGGCGGTCCAAACATTCTGATCAGGCTACAGTAGTGTAAACAATAAACTTGGGGTTCCCGTGACTGTGGAGAGAAGGGCATCTACACGGGACTGGGGTTTTCAGCCAGAAAAGTTATCCCACAATCCTGGGAGTGAAAGATAATGAAAGAGGCACAGACTTTTTGAGAATTTTATGAAAAATGTGAGCATAAGTACTTGTCATTAAAAATTCAACAGGCAGGTCAGCCACAGTGGCTCACACCTGTAATCCCAGTACTTTGGGAGGCTGATGCAGGGGGATAATTTGAGGTCAGGAGCTCGAGATCAGCCTGGCCAGCATGGCGAAACCCCATCTCTACCAAAAATACAAAAATTAGCCAGATGTGGTGGCAAACACCTGTAGTTTCAGCTGTTCGGGAGGCTGAGGCAGGAGACTCACTTGAACCTGGGAGGCAAAGTTTACGGTGAGCTGAGATCATGCCACTGCACTCCAGCCTGACAGAGTAAGACTGTCTCAATAAATAAACATTTCTTAAACATATGCTATGGGGAAAGTATCATGCAAAGCAAACTGCGGCCTACAGAAATAACCAAACCATAGTATGACCTGCTCCTTGGGCAAGCCTAGGTATTGGGAGGAATTGATTGATGCAAAAATACCTTTGTATTTGGAATTGCTTTCAATGACAAATAAGGGGTTTAGCTTTTCTTCTGAAATAAGAGGTGAGTCCAGGGGTGGTGCTGTGGCTCCGGGATGTCTTCAGGAACCCAGAATCCTTCTGTGTTTTCATTCAGAATAAGATAACCTTGTTGCTTTGTGGACACAAGATGGCTGCTATGCGTCCAGTGTTGCATGTGTGTCTGAGGCTGGAAACAGGGAATAGCAAAGGGCAAAAGTGCACGGCACCTGTGTCCACCCCTCCTCTTTTAAGAGCTCTCCTGGACGTCTTACACTAGAACTTCCTCTTACCTATCATTGGCAAAAATAGTATTACACAGACTTTCCTATCTACAAAGCAAGCTGGGAAATGAGCCCTTCTTACACCCCAAATAAAACCTGGGCTCTGTTAATATAGTTGAGGGCAGAAGAACAGATATGAGGTGAGTGACTGGCACTCTCTGTCACAACCTCTAATACAAGGGAGAGGCCGTCAATTTGTCCACATCAAGCCATTGTCTTTTGGGAAATAAATTTGTGGCCAATTAAACAGAATCAACATAGGCTGACTATGTTAAGAACTATGATAGAGGTAATAAGACTAACTAAAATGTTATTCCACAGTGTAGCCTTTCTCAAATCCCATAGCTAAAGGCACTGTCTACCACAGAGCCTTATTTTAGCCTTTTTGTCAGTACCTAAACTTATCTAATTGATTTGTTTGTTCATGCGTTTATTTTAAGCTCCATGAGGGATGCTGCCTGTCTTATACAACTCTGTGCTAGAAAACTGTAGGCGCTGAGTAAATATGTGTTGACTGACAGATTTCTATTAAACACACATGTGCAAGGTCGTCTTCTTTATATGGATTATTTTATTTAATGCTTAACTATCATTCCATGGGGAGAAAATTATTGTTCCATTTTACAGAAAAGGAAAAAGTGAGTCATAGAGGCTTAATTATTTGCTCATGGTCACACGGCAAGTTCATGGGAGAGCTGGGTCTAATCCACAGCTGCGGTTCCCTGTCACCGCGTTATGCGCACATCACTGAGACCAACTCCGCTTCCAGATCACCCAAAACATGGAGGACCTCACACTCTAGCTAGAACTTAAGGAATGGGTAGGAATATTATAGATGGCTGTAGCAAGGATTGGGTGTGAGGGTGGGGATAGGTAAAACTAGAAACAAGAGGTGGATCAGATTTAAAAACCAGGGCTGGGTGTGGTGGCACACCCCTGTAATCCCAGCACTTTGGGAGGCTGAGATGGGGAGGATTGCCTGAGCCCAAGGATTCAAAACCAGCCTGGGCAACATAGCAAGTCCCTGTCTGTACGAACAAAACAAAAACCTTAAAAGTTAGCCAAGCATGGTGGGTTGTTCCTATAGTCTCAGCTACTGAGGAGGCTGAGGCAGGAGGAATATGTGAGCTCAGGAGTTCAAGGCTGCATTGAGCTGTGATTATGCAGCTGTACTCCAGCCTGGGTGACAGAATGAGATCCCATCCCTGAAAAAACACAAAATAAAATGTAAAAACCCACACCAAGGAATATCGATTTGTATCCTTTAATACAGACATTGAGGACTCCTCCATCATTTCCTAAGTGGGTGGGTAAGATGATTAGGTCTGTGTTTGAAGAAGATGGCGCTGGCAGCACTGAGAAGCACAGGTGTGAAGGGTTTATGGCTGGAGGCAGAGAGCAATTGTTAAGTGTAAAAAGCAAAAAAAGTAGGAGACAATCAACTAGAGCCTGAATTTGGATAGTTGTAACTGAAATGAAAAGAATAGGATGGACCCAACATTGTTATGGATACAGAATAAAAAACCTTTGGGAGCTGATTGAAGGAGGTGGAACAGATACAGAGGAAGCCACTTCTTAGGAGAAGAAGGAAGAGGGGTGAGGGGACAGGCTGTGACCAGAGCCAAAGGGACCAAACCCCATGATTTTCTTGTTTGTTGTCTCCTGACTTGACAGGAGGCAAATTCAGGGACATGCCTGGCATCTTTGGAGACTCCTAGGTCCCCTTTTAACTTTTGGTGAGTGAAACCCTGGTCCTCTGTCTGCAAGATCTGTTTCAAAATTATGGTGAAGGGAGCTGGAGATCCAGGCCTCAAAATAGAGAAGTTCATCAGAGGAACTGGCTGCCAAGCAGACTTCCTTTCTTCCGTACTGGAGGCCAGTGGTGACGGATGTTGCTATTAATTGACTCCAGGATTTGAGGGGACGATACTCTCCTGGCATTTTAGGGTCTATGTCTGGATCAAAGCTGTGCTGACTCTGAGCAGCATAAAAGAGGACAGACCAGGGAGGTCTGACTTTACCCACAGTAGAATATCTTAGGCGAGACCCTGGAAGATGTCCTAAAAGGATTTAGAATGCATATCCCATGTGCTATAAGATTTCATCCTTGCAGATATGGCAAATGAAGAATAAAAAGCTCCTTACCATGGCCTAGGAAACCTACCTGTTCTGACCCCTGCCTACTGCCCACCCTTCCCCTTGCTCAAAAAGAGGGGTGCATTCAGTCCCGACGACTTACCCCCACTCTGTGTATTCACTTCCTGCAAACCCAACCTTCTCGTTCTGCCAGTCATGGCTCTAATATAATCTCAGATAAGCTTTCCCCAATCACTCAGACTGATGTTCTCCATGCACTGCTCACCCCACATCACTCTCAATATACGTCCCTAACTTATTTAATTTCATATTAATTTACTGCTTAAATTGTCTATCTCACTCAGGAGAATAAGCTCTGAGAGAACAAGGGACACTGCTGTCTCCCTTGACACATTTCTGCAGTGCCTAGAGTATTTCTGACCCATTGTAGGTGCTCAGTAAACACTTACGGGATGAAGGAGGTATGCTGCCACACGAGGCAGCGTCAGGTATATCTCACCTCTACCTTTTTCTCACCTTGCACCTGTCTTCCTGCCCTCTTTCTAAATGGCCACAATGGGAATTCCACTCTTCTAAGAATGACAAAACATGAATTGCCACCTCACTAGTCCTCTCCTCCCTAGCAGCGCCCCTCCCCATGTGTAGGAAAGGTGTTCTCAGATAACTCCTCAACAGACAGGACAATGGGGCCTGGCGGGAAGTAGGTCTGTTGCAGAATGAAGGCGAGGTCCTTCTGTGCATTTCAACATGCACAAGGCGGCATGTCATTGTATGCAAACCAAGTGCCCATTCTGTCGAGTCCACACCGGTTCTCTGTGTTGCCCTAGAGGCCCCAGAGCCTCTGTCACTTCCCACTCTGGGCATGGGAGGACTAAGAGCCAGCGCGGTGGCAGGTGCATGCCGGGAGTCTGATCAACATTCAGCTTAGGCAGCACAGGGGCCTCATTAGTTTTAATGAATTAGCACTTTGGAAAAGGAGGGGATGATGTTACAGCTAGTGAGTGAGTATCAGCTGCCTTCATTTATGCCCGAGTTCAGAGCGATCTTCCTTTCATTTTTCTGCCTCCTCCCAGGTGTGGAAGCCTGAAACTTCTCTAAATGCTGGAATCAAAGGCCCCTGCTTTTTCTTCCCTAACCCATTCTCCAAGCTGTTTATAGACCAAAATCACAGCAATTTTTGAGTCAATGCAAGATGAAATTATCCCAGCTGGAAACATTGATGTCTGGTGTGGAACCCAGAGTTGCTAGTGACCCCAACACACAGTGCCACTCTGTCTGTACCCCTGCCACCCTAATCCTGACCCGATAAGCCAGGCTCAGCCACCTTTGTCAGCAATGTGGACAAAACATTAGCCTGTGACAAAAGTGCCTGATGGGGAAGAAATCAAGAATTGGTGAAAGTAAAGGATTCTTTACCTGTAAACTCACTTTCCTTTCAAAATATGTGGTTCCGCTGCAGGTGGGAAGTTGTTGCTGCATTGTGAAAGCAATTTTACTAAAGAAAAAAGAGGAGACTGCCTGAAACAGTCCAAGAGAAGGCTAGGCAGAGACAGACCCACAACAGACAGAAAGGAACAAAGAGGTCTAAAATACTCATGGACAGCCAGCCAGTGGCTTCGAAAGACATTCATCAAGGCAGTCACACATTTCCACCAGGGAAGAGTCCTGAGGAGCCACTGATTTTGCCTGAGGTGACTGTTCTTCCCTGTTGCCTGGAGAACTGCTGCAATTTTTTGATGGAAACAGAGCCTGAGTAACATCTAATTGCTCATACGGAATGAAAATGTGAGCTGATGGCTGTGAATAATCAGAGCTGCAAAATGAAGAGGGTTAGACCCAGATCAGTGACCAAGGTGGATATTATTTCTCATTCTTTGGATTCCCTGTAGGTTAACCGCCTTATCACAGTGCCTGGTTCAAATTCAGCTCTGTAACTCATCAGCTGGGAGACCCTGGGTGAGTGACTTAATTTTCTCTAACAGATTTCCTTATCTATAAAATGGGGATAATAATAGTATGTACTGTACAGACTTGTGAAAAATGAAATAACAAAAGTGCTTAGAACAGTGCCTGGCACACATTAACTTTATTGTTATTATCCATGTTATTACTGTTATTATTGTTATTGCTATTCTTTGCCTAATCTAGGGGATTCATATGAAGCAGATTTCTATCTCAAGACCCCGGCTATTAGCATTCATCAATTCTGAGGCTGTGTAAAGTGGTATTGCTAACCACCCCAATCCTTGGGGGAGGGGGGGTGGCCCACTATTTATAGCTGGAGAGGAGCCTCTTAACATGTCTATTTTAGAATATCATTATGTTCTGGTGAATTGGAATTGTGATGAAAGGAGTTTGGATAAGAAGCAAATTGGTAAGTGAGCTGGAAACTGGGTTGTCTAAATCTTAACAATGTTAAATTGAACTTAACGCAAGTTCTAGATTCAGAAAAGGAGGAGATTAACAATGCTTGAGAACCAATATATGAGCCAGACACCATGCTAGGTTATTTCACATTTATTACTGTATTTAATGCTGAGATTAAAACTCTCATGTAGTTATCATTGTTGTCACTTTACAAATGAATTAGCTGAGGTTCAGAAAGTTCAAACTGCTTACCCTAGGTCACAAAGCATAGTGAAATGTATGTGCTATATGAAGGTGGTTAATATTTTGGTTATTCAATCAGGTGGCATATAACAAATATGGTAATGTTGTGGCTGAAGAACGCAAGAGGTGAGTGTGAATTATGCTTGTGGATTTCTTTAAGGATGTGTCTGTCACTTCAAGTTTCAGCATACGCCTTTTATCTTAACTACAGAAATTACAAACATATGAAAAGAGGAAGCCAACAAGATGTCAATTGGCTCAAAAATAAGATAAGCATTTCGAAGAAAACACAAGGAGATGCTGATTCTGGGGCTGGAAACTGACGCTAATGAGATGGGGGATCAGATGTTTTAATAATGGGGCTAACTTGGGTGAATCTCCCCCTTGATGCAAAGAGGCTGAAAAAGCAATCATTGGTTAGTAGTTACTTGGGGGATGGTTGCAGTGGCTATCAAACCTGAGTGTGCATCACCACGAGGTGATTCTGCTAAGATACAAATTGCCGGGCCCTGTCTATCTCCAGAGTATGTGATTCAGTAGGTCCAGAATAAAGATTTGCATTTCCAACTAGTTTCCAGGGGGCTGATGCTACTGCTCTAGGAGCACATTTTAAGAAGCACTATTTAATAGGAAGCTGTGGGCTCCTGAGCTGGAAGAAAATGGACATAGCTTTGTAAGCAGGTACAGCATTGTGCCACCAACTGACTTCATGTCTGGATCTGCAATATCCTCAGTATCACTACAGAGCCAGCAATGTTATTATGCAACCCTGGTTCTGTACTGGGTCCCCAGAGATAAAGTTGGGGAAAACAGTAAATTACTAGATAGGAAAAAAGAAGGGTAAAATACAAAACAAAACAGAAACTTCCCAGTAAAAAATGATCCCTGGAAAATAAAATTTTAAAATATGTAAAGGATTCTAATAATAATAATAAAAAAACAACAACAAAATAATTAACTTCAAATTAATTACATGGATCTTTCCAACAAAGCTTTAAAAAGAAATATGCTTAGGATCTTCACAGAGATAAAAGTAGTAACATTTGTTAAAAATGAACAAATGTTATAAAATAAAATAGGCAAAAGTGGAAAAAGAAGGGAAGTCTATGAAAAAGAACTTGTTAAGAATCTTATAAATGAAGAATGGAGATAATGGTAAAAAGTAATACTTGAAGATTAAAACAGCCGTGATTTTTACCCCCATAATTAAAGAAAGACATGAATCCTCCAATTGAAAATGCATTCTGAGGACTGAGCAAAGATAAATACACACTTAGACAAATTTAAATTAAATTATAGTTAAATATAGAACATGAAAGATGAAGAAAAATAATAAGGCTACTGGAAAATAGGATTCTATTCAACAAGGAACAAAATTAAACTAACAGCAGTTATCCCATTACTAATAATAGAGAAAGAAAAAGAATGGAATGATTACTTCAAAGCACTAAAGCAAATTGACCATCAATTTAAAATTTTATAACCAGCTAAACTATAATTCTTTAAGCAAAAGCTAAAAGAATGTACCAACCATTATTTCTATAATAGTACAGAAATTATTAAAGAAAAAAGGAGAAGAATCCAGAGAGAAGATCTAGAGTACTAAAAAAAAAAAAAAAAAAAAAAAAAAAAAAAAAAAAAAAAAAAAAAAAAAAAAAAAAAAAAGTAAGCACAGAAATGAATAATGTGGCAATTAATTTAATTAACCATTAACTATTTTAAAACAAAATACTCCATTTTGTACTGAAGAAGGGGTAAAACCAAACCTATAGACCAAAAGTCTGGGACCTTTTTCTATAGAGTGTCAGACAGTAAATATGTTAGGTTATTGGTCATATAGTTTCTGTCACAACTACTTAAACTCTGCCATTGTAGAGTGAAAGCAACTGTTGACAATATATAAATGAGTGGACGTGGCTATGTTTCAATAGAACTTTATTTACAAAAACAGATTGTCAGCCAGATTTGGCTAGAGGATTGTACTTTGCCCAGCCCTGCTCTAGATGACAATAACAAGATGCAAGGAGGGGTGTCTTTAGTAAGTTGTTAAACAGTTTACTGTCCTAGACATGTTTAGAAAGAGAGTAGAAATATTACACAACTTAGGTATGTTTTAAAATGTATAACTAAACATGCCTGTAAAAAAAGAGTTAGATAATCACTAAAAATTAAAAGTATATCACTTTCAAGTTACCAGAAGGGAAAAAAAGGAATATCAATAGATAGTGGTGAAAGTAAAAAAATATGAAGCCATGTAAATCATCATTCTCTGTGTTCTACCTGTCCCAGGTAGTCTGAGTTGGTAAATTATGTTAGAAAAAAGACTGATCATTTGGTACCCACCTGTGACTTACCAAAAGGCCTGGTTGGACTGACAGAAACAAGCATTATTTGGTGAATAGATCTCTTAGGGTTTTTTCTTTGTTGTTGTTGTTTGGATAAGAGGCATCCTGGCTAATATTCAGCAAGAAATAGAACATAGAAACCAGGAACTCAGCCAATCAGTCATTTAAAACTTATTCGCTGCCTATATAACATAATATAAGGTGTTATGTTAGGCATTGAGCATAACAAATAAAAAGCATGGCCCCTTCCCTCAAGAAGCTTATAGTATAAAGGTGAGGGTTTAAAGGAATTAATTGCTGCTAATACCCAGGATAGGAATCACCAAGCAAGAAAGGCTCTTGCTCTTACTAAGACAGGGGCTTTTGCTCTGAGAGCAAAATTCAGTAACTGATGCATACCTTTCCCTCACTAGAATTCCTCCCAACTCCCAGGGTCCAACACTTCTTCTCCCAGGGAGATTCTTGCTTTATTTGCCTTTCTCCTGATGTCTCTCCCTCTCTCCAGCAGGAAGATATTGAAGTGGTTTAGCTGTGGAGCTGAGGTTGACAAAGCCTGACTAAGGCCAAAGATTTAAGTGTATCAGGAGGGAGTAAGAAAAAAAAAGTCCTGATAGTGCTATATCCCTTGCAGCTCACAGACTCTCCAAGATCTTGACCATGTAGACCCCTCTGTCTGGAATGCCCTTCCTTGTCTTCTTTCCTGGTTAAATACTACCCAACCTTAGGCCGGGTGCAGTGGTGCACGCCTGTAATCCTAGCACTTTGGGAGGCTGGGGCAGGCAGATCATGAGGTGAAGAGATCAAGACCATCCTGGCCAACATGGTGAAACCCCGTCTCTATAAAAATACAAAAATTAGCTGGGCGTGGTGGCATGTGCCTGTAGTCCCAGATACTCAGGAGGCTGAAGCAGGAGAATCACTTGAACCCAGGAGGCAGAGGTTGCAGTGAGCCGAGATCACGCCACTGCACTCCAGCCTGGTGACAGAGCGAGACTCTGTCTTAAAAAAAAAAAAAAAAAAAAAAAGACTACCCATCCTTGATGTTTCAGCTGAGATGTTATCTCCTGGAGAAACCTTCCCTAACCCTCTATCCTCAAATTAGGTTATGTGCCTTTTGTATTCTCGTCGGCCTCATCTCTTGGATCAGACTGTCTGCTCCTCACAGCCTTTTCTATCACTCCCCCTTCACTTTTCTCCTGAACAAAATCACATCTTGCTCCCAGAATAGACCAACTTGAAGATTTTTGAACATCAAAAATTCTCCTTCCCGTGGGACTCCCCTGCCCTCGCCCTCAGTCACAGATATTGGATGATTCCTATTCCCCTCCCAGACACCACATCCTACATGAGGTCCCACCATCACTACCACCTGCTGACCACACAAACTAAGAATGGATTGGGTGCCAGTCCTCAATGCTCCCAGGGCACCCAGCACTTTCTTATCTTGGTACCTGATGCATATCATTAAGAATGGTCTATTTCCTTGCCTTTCCTTCACATTAAACTCCATGAAGGCAGGATTTTTTTCATTCACTATTGTATTCCCAGTACCCAGAATAATTGGTGCTCAAGTGAATAAGTGACACAAGAGAAGAATTACGTCATAACCCACGGGGGAAAAAAGAAATAATTTTTGCCTTTCAGAAGTTGAATTGGTTTAGAGACCGAAAATTCAGGTAAATGAAATAAAGAAAACATCACACAATTAGATACTAATTGTATACATGTTACACCAGGTTGGCAGACAGAGTTGATGTGAGCTAGACTCAAGTAATTGGGGACTTCACGATAAGGGTGAGCTCTGGAGGAAGGGCTGGATTTAGAACGAGAAGGAGGAACGAATGGCTTGTAGCTGCTATGTGGATGTCCTAGAGAAGATAAAGCTGGGGCCAAGACGGAGCCAGTCCTCCAGAGTTAGCATGGAAATATTCACTCTTCAGTAGGCATTTTGAACATAAGCTATCATGGAAATTAAATATCCTGACAAATATGCATTTTATTTTTGCATGTGCTTCTCTATCTGATTCACTCTTGTGTGAAGTAATTGTGGAAACTTTGGGGTAACAAGAAAAACTAATGACACAGATGGTCTGTGTGGTGAGAACACTTGGAAACTTCTTTGCCTGTACACGAGGCACACAGAGGCTTCCAGAGAGGGCTGGCTGTGAGGTTCAGAGCCTTCACCATAACCAGCTCTGTGGCTTGTACTCATTGATTTATTTTTGGCAGACTTTCTGCCTGCCATGGGTATTTCTTTATTATTAGCAGATTCATCCACTTCATAGATATGCCTTCTGATATTTTAAGCAGTCAGTGAAATGAAGGACTATTATTATGTGGGCTGGTCCTATGAGGCAGTTCTAAAGGAAGAAAAGCACCTCCCTGGTCCCTGATGCTGTCTGGGGAAGGTTTAGTGTTTATTGGCTGGCTGTAGATGTAACTAGAAATGGGCCCCAGGGACCCCTCTGGGAGGAGGCTGAACACTGGATTGTAAGTCCTTGCACCAAATCATAAAATAAAAGAGAGCATCTCATTTGCTGTGTTCTCCCCACCATCCCTAATGAGCTTAGTGCTGTCACCTTGAAGGTGCCCAATAATGTTTAATGAATTGAATTGGCAATTTTAGGGCAGGCAAGCTAAAGTTGCCAACCCAGCCATTTTCAGCTTTGGGGCAGAGAGTGATTACCAGGGTTGACCTGTGTAGACAACACAGGTGCCCTTCAGACGAAAGGCAGAAACCTTGACTCCCTTCACCCCCACCACCCCCTCCTTAAAATGACCTACAATCACCACCATAGAGCTTTTTAGTGGAGGGGCGGGCAGGGAGCAGGATCAAATGTCTGTGAAAGTGTTAAGCTCTTCATGTTACCTGTAAATGAGCCTTTTACATTTTCTCCATTTGTCTGTACCTGCCATCTTGTATAGGAATTTTGGTCAGTCTCTCTTGATCACTAAGTCTTATTTGCTTGTTTCAATTGACTTTTCTATAGCCTTTGATGCAATTACTAACAGCAGTCTAATTTCAAGTGAGTCTCCCCTTTGGCTTAGCAGATGCTAAAACAGAGGTGGCTTCACCTCCTTCTTGGCTAAGAAGGCTGAGGCCACTATGTCTAGGATCTTCTCTTCCCTTTTTAAACATTCCCATCTCTATTTTCATGCTTTTATCTTGTCTAAAAAGAATAGCTCTTATAACTCTCATGGCTAAATATCCTTAGCTGTGCTCTCTATTTCTTCTCTTGTTGCCTTTGAGATGGTTTCATCAGACACCCTCCCCACAATATTTTCTGCCTCCCATTTTTCCTTCCTATATATCTGCCAAGATGTTCAGGTTATGCCTACTGGAAGGTTAAGCAAAACAAAAACTCAAAGAAGCAAACAAAAGACCTCTGCCTTGACCCTACTTTCCCTTTGTCTTTCTTTCTCATGCTTTTTTTTTTATCTCAAATTACCAGTCAACTCACTAAGTCTCTATGTCCTCACCACCAGCAAACTTTTGCTACTTGTTATCTGATTTCTGTTGCACTGCTCTAGAAAAAGTGCTCTCTCTGCAAAACCACTGGTTCATTTATATTTATCATTTCTTTTCTTTCTTTTTTTTTTTTTTAGACTGAGTCTTGCTCTGTTGCCCAGGCTGCTCACTGCAACCTCTGCCTCCCAGGTTCAAGCAATTCTCCTGCCTCAGCCTCTTGAGTAGCTGCGACTGCAGGTGCATGCCACCACTCCTGGCTAATTTTTTGGATTTTTTAGGAGAAATGGGGTTTTACCATGTTAGCCAGGATGAGGTCGATCTTCTGACCTTGTGATCCTCCTGCCTCAGTCTCCCAAAGTGCTGGGATTATAGCCGTGAACCACCGTACCCAGCCTATGTTTATCATTTCTGACTAACCACTTTCTACTTGGCTCCTCTTGAACATTTGGATGTCATTGCCGTAATGTTAATCTGGGTAAGAGTAGTCTTCCCTTCCTTTGACTCTAAAGACCTCCACTATCTTCTTAATCCAATGAAGCCTTCCCATGATTCACTAATTCATGGATACTAGAGTCAATATAATTACCAATGACTTGCTAATAGCCAAGTTTAACGAATGAACTTAGTTCTTACTTCACTGGGTCTTTCTTTCTACTGCACTTGACCAGTTGGTCCCTCCAGCCTTAGTGAAACCCTGTTCTTCACCCCTCTTTGCTTGTTAGCCTGTAATTCTCTGGTTGTTCTGCATCTGTCTCCTTTTGATCCTTTTTTCAACCTCCTTTCTAAAGTTCAGTCCTGGGGCCTCACTTTATATGCTCTTGAATGGTGATCTCACCTGCTCAGACTCTAACAGGTAACTCCCAAATCAGCATCCTCAAGCCCAGCCTCTCCCCTGAACTTCCTTCTAGACATCTTCTCCTGCCAGCCTCCTAGGCTCCTGAGCACTTCAAATAAGGACGTCACATTTTCTCTTCCAAACGTGCCCCTCCTCACTTTCCTGTCTCAGTGACTGGCTCTCCCATCCACGCAGGCTCCGAGTCAGAAGCTTCCACATCCTAACTGTCAGCTTCTTTCCCTTGCCTCTATTTGTTATCAATTTCTCAAAATTCTTCCTTCCATTGCTCACTGAAACTTCTGCCCCAGTTTGGACCCTCATCATTTCTTGCCTGGGTTCCCAATAGGTTCTCTCTGCCCCTAGGCCTTTCCTCCTCAAATCAATCCTCCTCAGAGAAGGAAGATCTATTTTTAAAGCACAAATCTAACCCTGTTATTCTCCTGCTTTAATCAGTTGGATAAAATCTAAGCTGCTTAATGTGTTGTAAAGGACCCTGCATAGTCTGCCCCTGGCAACCCCTTGACACTCACCTCCCACCCTGGCCTCCTCTAAACTTCATTCTCAGTAACATGGAACTGCTTGTGGCCACCCCTGTTCCACTTTCCACATACCTTCTGCCACCGCCTGTGTGTCCACCTTTGCTCACGCTGATTCTCCTACCTGGAGCATGAAGCCTCATCCCACCATGCCATTGGCTGGATGAACCCCATGGCAGTAAATGTCCTCAGGGCTTTCTGAATACCTGGAGCACATCTCCAGTACTGTACTTCCACAGTGTTTGATGGTTGTTGCTTATTTTTCTGTTTCCCCAACTCCATGTCAAGTTTACCCCAATAAGGAAACAGGATTTCCAGATAGGTTTTTTTTCTAGCCCAGAAATCTATCTGCTGGTAACAGATACCTTAAGAACATATTGTTAGAAGGCATAGCTATCCTCCCCGGTACGCATCTTTCTTTCCTTTCCTCCCTATTAATAAATATGTATTATATGCTTGTATATGCTTTACTGAACATTGAAAATCAATGATGAAAATGATAGATGGGGTCTTTCCCCTTATGTGGGTCCCCTTGGTAGTCCTAGTTTATTAGCTGTTCTGTAATTCAACAGTTATCCAGATACACTTGTATTTTCTGCTTCTATCATCTCCTGAGATGATAAATTCCATAATTACCCATTATGTGAAGTAGGAAGGAATCTCACATAGTAGTTAAGATTTAGAAATATTATAGTTGCAACCTGGCTCTCATACACACTAGATATTTGACTTTGGTCTAATTACTTTACTTCATTGAACTTCAGTTACCTGATAAGCAAAAGGGAGACAATAAGGATACCTAACTCCTAAAATATATACTCCTAAAATAAATATGAGTATCCTATGTGACAATATTTGTAAGCACCACTAAAAACAGTGCTGGCACATTGTAAGTACTCAATAGGTGATAACTCTTGTTATTATTACAGGACTATCAAAGAATGTCTTGTGGGAAAAGTAACAGGAATTAAAACCTTAGGTAAACCACTGAACTCCCTTATCATTTGTTTCTTCCTGTGTAAAGTAAGGGGATGGTGGATGTGATCACCATTGCCTTCTCACTCAACACTCCCTAGAGAAGCAACCAACCCATGACTCTTTGGAACAGCTCTCTGTGCCTTGTGATTCTGCTCGCACTGACCGAAACTGATGGGAACAGAGAGGGACGCTTCACTCCAGTTGAGCCAGAGTCTCTTCCCAGAAATGTGTGACTTGGATACTGAGACACTGACTCAGATGATGACGGGAACATGAGAGGCATAGAACTGAGTTGGAAGTCAAAGCCAAGGTCAGACAACGTGTCTGTGTTGTGAGAAGACCATGGAGTATACAGAGAAAATAAGCCTGAAAGCAGAGAGCAGGACAGAGGGGAGCAGATGGGAAAGAGAACATTCTGCCCTGTGGGAGAAAAAAATTTCAACACCTGAGATTTCAGCTTTGGTCCCTTGATTTCTTGCAAAGCCTGTTCCCTATCTTTGTAGGTCAATAAAATGGATTATGTATGTATATTAAGTCCCCTTTAAAAACTCGCTTGAGTGGGTCCATGTCTCCAGCAATTGAAGGATTCCTAGTCTTCAAGGTTGCTTTCCACCTCTGAAAACCACACACTAGAGTTTTAGTCACTCCTTTCCATGCGTTATTTCAGGATCTGGTAAAGGAACATTGTGGCAAGCTCATTTTTAACTAACTATATGGATTTTAGTTGTATCTTTTTCATACCTACCGACAGGAATTTTGAAATGTTTAAATTTTTCCTCAAGTGGCAGTTTTTTCCTCCTTCCTCCAGGTTTCTTTTTAGTAGAGCTTCTCCCTCCTTGTGTTTTCTCCCCTAAAAAGAAAAAAAAAATCTGAATAATCACATAATTTTTAAGTTTGAAGGAAGCTAAGTTTAAAGGAACACTAATTCTCTGTATGGTTTCAGGTGTCCATTATTTTGTTGATCCTTCGGGCAATAGCAAGCAGACATTGAGCTTAGAAATAATCTTTAATGAATCTAAGTTGCTTCTCTGGAATTGGCTCCAAATCCTTCCGTTTATTTAAATGTTCTAGAATTTTTATCCTGAAACATTGCCCATCTTAAAACAGACCCATCACCTTTTTTTTTAAACTACCTTCTCATAAGTTGGTTGCACTTGGAAGCATTAGGCATCAGCAAGAATGTGTCAGAGCACACTAAGGGAAAGTGCAGTGGAGCCCTGGGGTGGGCGCTTCTCTGGAGATACTTTTGCTGTACTACCCACAGGTAGGTCCATGGTAGCTACAAGTGGCTACTTAAATTTAAGCTAATTAAAATTAAGTTAAACATTCAAATTTTCATTTCCATAGCCACTTTTTAAGTCCTCAATAACCACATGTGGCTAGTGGCTACTATATTAGATAGTGCAGATATAGGTTATTTCCATCATTTCAGAAATTTCTCATGGAAGAGGCTGCCTGACGGGACGCAGTATCCAGGTCAGGGAAGCCTGCACAGCTAATAAATCCAGAAGACCTTGAGAGTGTTTCCTGAATAGAAGAGCGCAAGATGGTAGCCCTCAGAAAAGGTGATATCTGAAGACAACTGCAGGTGGCAGTGGCCCAATCGGCCAGCTGGACTTTAGGGACAGGACTGCAGCTTCTAGGGCAGAATGGTGTGTTCGTTGGTATAGAAAGACTGGGCTTGCTTGTGGGACACACAGAAGATCCTAAACTCAGTAGCTTAAGCGCAATGAAGGTTTATTTCTCTATCAGGCAGTCCGGTGAGAGTGGGACGGCCCTTTTCAAAGCTTGCAAATGAATTAGGAGATGGCGCACACTATTAATGGTCTTGCTTTAAAAGTGAAAACCTTTCCTTCAGCTCACAGTGTATTTGTGAAAGTTAATCACAGGGCTCCAACTCATCAAGAGAGAGGCTGGCAAATGTAAGGGAGCATCTGTAGATGTATGTGTACATGTATGTATATGTTAGCACTAACTATCTCTACAACAACTGGAAAGAGCAAGGCAGTTTCCCTGCCCTATGGGGATTTTTGTTCCAGAAGCTAATAAAGGCTAGGACTCTCAACTGTGAACTCCTTGAAAACTGAGACTATGCTAGCACTTATATACTACCCAACATACGCCAGGGTGCTTAATAAGCAACTGCTAACCCAGGTACCAGAGGTGGAGCCCAGGGTAGCCATTAGACCTCACAAAGAGGGCTGCCTTGATACTGATGCCCAGGAGGTTGAACTAGAGCTCCTTAAAGCTCCTCAGATTATATATGGAATTGGTCCTAAAAGCAGGACTGAGATGACTGTTCAGGCCTTGGTTATGGGGAGAGGGAGACTGAAAGAGTCGAGAACCCAGCAGAACTGTTGCGTTTTGCCCACCCACACAGATTTCTAAAGTTTCCCTGTAGTCTAATCTCTTTGGCTTGGTACTTTACTTCTGGAAATAATTTAATGTCAACTGCAAACATGGAGATTTTATTGGAAATGCCCTTATCAAGATCCTGGGTAAAGACCTGGCACTGATCCTTTATGCTTATCTCCCTGGAGAAGTGGCCATCCATTTATCCTTGGCCTTCATTTTCTTTTTCTGAGCCCATTCCTTGCTCCTGACAAAACCACTTTCTTCCTGTACTCATCATGCCCTGATTTCTTATAGTGTTTGAAATGGCGTCTTGCCAAAAGGCTTATTGAAAGTCTGAGTAGACTGCATCCACCAGTTCCTTTATCTACATGTCTATTTATTCCCTTCTAGAACATCTATAAATAAACATTGGCTCAGTCCCAAAGTTAAATCCTTGGGGCTCGTTCCTGTCCCTTCATTCTCTCATTTGGGGATCACATCTACTATTAAAGCCTTAACTGCCTCCTCTCCAGGGATGATCTCTGCAGCCCTGCCCTCTATCAAGAGCTCCAATTTTGCATCTGTAACTGATGGCTTCATCTCTAAATGGCTAAAACTGAGCATAACACCTCCCCTCCAAAGCTCACTCCCCCTCTTGGTTCTCCTATCTCTATATATTGTTTCTTCAACCTTCTAGTCGCTCAGACTTAACACTATGATTCAGCTCTGACTCCTCACTCTCCTTCTCCATCCTCCTATCCCAAAATTAGTCATCGGGTCCCGTGCATCCTTTGTCATTTCTCTCAGATATTTTTCTTCCTTCCCTTTTTGCACTGTCACTACTCAAATTGAGGTCCCTGTGGCTTTATTCTTGGAGTATTACCCTGCTAGGTTTTCTCTTCCACCAACTCATCTTATATTCATTCACACTAAGCCATTGGATTTAGAGATCTCTAGACCTGTACTCAAATCCTAGCACTAACATTTATAAGCTGTGTGGCATTGGACAAGTTACTTTACCTCTCTGAACCCCATTTTCTCTCTTGAATACAGTGAATGATAATTAAGAAATCAGTAGGTGCTAGCTATTATTACTATGTTCTAGTCATTGTCCAAGATGTGGTAGACGCTATCTCATTCACTCTCCCACAATAACCTTATGAGGTAGCTATTATTATTCTTATTTGACAAATTACAAAGCTCAAAAATATCAAATGATTTGTCCAAGTTTACATAGCTAGTAAGTATCAGAGCTAGTGTTAAACCCCAGGCAGCTTGATTCCACTCTACCTAGTCATACCTGATTACTCTGCTACCCTGCCTCTTAACATAGTAGTCACTCAGTAAATGTTCATTGTTGTTCATTATATTAATAATCAGCATCCTTAAATGCAGAGGTGATCATTTTGCTAAAAGTCTCCAGTGGTCATACTTTGTAGAGTAAAGCCTACTAAGTTAAAAACAGTGTACAACATCCATTACCTAAAGCATTTCAGTTCCCTCCCTTTATAATCACATCTTTAAAAATCCATAATATCCTGATGCTTTTGGTTCTGATAGATTATTGTGTATTAGGTTAACACTCCCAGTAAGAAGTATAAACCTGTATAAAATTAGAAAATGCCTATGTGGCATTTTAAGAGACTATTCGAGGCAGCCAGGACGTTAATGGTTAGAAACCTGAAGAGATAAATTTATAGTATTAAATGCATGCAGTAGAAGAGGAGAGCTGAATGTCTATTACCTAAGTATCCCTTTCAGAAACCTCAAAAAAGAACAATAATCTAAAAAAAGTTAAAGGAAGAAAATAAAAAGCAGAAATCAATCAATAAAAAACAAATGTACGGTAAAAAATAAATAACGCCAAACATTGGGTCTCTGAAAAGCCTAATTAAATTTATAAAGCCCTAACTGGGCTGATCAGGAAAGTAAGAGAAACAAATAACCTATATCAGAAATAAAAAAGGAGTAATACAGATATTACACAAACAGTAAGATGAGGTTATGAATGACTTTAACTAAAAAATTTAAAAATCTAGATGAAATGAGAAAATTACTAGAAAAAAGCACAATTTACCAAAACTGACATTAAAAAATAAAAAATCTGGATTGTTACATATGGTTTAAAAAGTTAATTTTTTTAAACTTTCTGCAAACAAAACTCTGGGCCCAAATGACTTCACTGGTAAATTATTTCAAAAAAAACAAACCCTGCCAATCTTAAATAAACTCTTTCAAAAAATAAAAAAGAGACATATCTCAACAATTTTAATGAGTCCAGAATAACTTTGATGTCAGATTTGACAAGGATATTACAAGAAAAGAAAATTACAGACTAATATCTCTCATGTAGATGGGTGCAGCTCTAATAAAGAAAAGATGAAAAAACTCAATTCAGAAATATATTTATATAAAGAATAATAAATCATGGTCATGCAGAGTTTATTCTGGAAATTCAAGAATGTTTTAATATTAAAACATTGACCAACATAATTATTATGTTCATATAATAAAGGGGATATATTATATAATCCTCTCAATTTATGTTTAAAAAGCATTGGACAAATTTCACAACTGTTCATGATTTAAAAAATTAAGCTCTTAGGAATCTAGGAATGGAAGGGAACTTTCTTCTCTGGTAAAGTCTCTCTTCCAAAATTCAACAGAATAGTGAAATATTGAAAGCTTCCTCCTGAGATTAGTAACAAGACAAGAATGCCTGCTATCAGTTTATCTTCAGCCTTGTGTGATATATTAGCAGGTGCAATAATACCATGAAAAAATACAAAGGATATAGATTGAAAAGAAAGAAAACTGTCATTATTTACAAATGACATGATTGCTAGACATAATATCCAAAAGTACATGCAAATAAGTTATCAGAATTGGTAAGTAATTTTAGCAAGGTCTTGGCATTTCTATTTAATAGGAGAAAGCAGTTAGGAAATGAAATTCAAGAAAGGTGCCATTACAATGGTATTAAAGCTATCAAATAACTTGAAATAAGTGAGACAAATATAAAGAAAACTGTAAAACATTACTGAGAAAAAAAAGAAAAACTAAGTAATGTAGGCATATGTCATGATGTTCTCTTACTGGAAGACTCAATTGCGTAAGTTTGTCAATTTTCCTTGAATTGCCCTAGAAGCTTACTGTGCTTTCAACCAAAATGCCAGCACATTTCTTATGTGAAGATCAACGGGCTGATTCTTAAATTTACATGAAAATGCAAAGATTCAAGAACAGCTAAGACAATCTTGAATATCACACAATCTTGAAGAAGAAGAAAAAGATTAGATATCAAGATTTATTATAAAAGCAATTAAAGGAACATGTTATTAGTGGTATGATAACCGAGTCAAATGTAGAGTCTAGAAACAGACCTAAACGTATATTGTTCTCAGATCTATGGCAAAAATACACTGTTGTGCAGAGGGTAAAAGATATTCTTCTCAATAAAGGGTATTAGATCAATTGAATATGTATATGGTAAGTGAGTCTTGACTTACATTTCTCACTAAAGGCAAAAACCTGCCCAAGAGGGATAATAGGTGAAATGTAAAACAATAAAGCATTTAGAGAGTAACATAGAAGATTGTCTTCATGACCCCAATATAGATGATTTCTTGAGACACACAAAAGAAACCAACCATAAAGAAAAAGGTTAAAATAAACCATAAAGAAAAATGTCAAAATAAATAGCATATTATTCATACTAAGTACTTCTCTATATGCATACGCTTACATAAGACAAGAATCCTTTTCCAGAATATTTTTAAAACATCCAAAAGTGAAAGAATGAAAGAATGAATGGAAGGAGGGAAGAAAAAAGGAGAGAGATGAAGGACAAGTGAAAGAAAGGAAGGAAGGAGAAAGAGACAGACACCATTCTTCTCCAATGTAAAAGCTTGAAAATGCATTTCGTGAAAGAGAATATCCAGATGGCCAATAAACACAGGAAAATGTGCTCAACCAATTGGTCATCAGGGATACATAAATCAAAACCATGGTAAAATATCACTATATATACAAGATTAACTAAATTTGTAAAAAAAAAAATGGACATCAAGTGTTGGCTTGGCATAGATAAGGAATAATCTCATATATTCATATGAGTATAAATTAGTACAACCAATATAGGAAACTTTGTGGCATAATTTTCTGTAGTTATATGTATGAGTATCATGATTCAGCAATTCCAGTTCTTGATGTCTAATCATAAAATAAAATAAAATAGTGCACATGTACAATAAATGACTATAAGAATGTTGCAACTATCTATTTCCAAAATATTCTCCAATCAGGAGCTGTATACCCATTAAACAATAATTCCCCTTCCTTTTCTGCCCAGCCTCTCTAACCTATTTCCTGCCAAGCATAGGAACTACTTTCTCTCTCTATGAATTTGTCTATTTTAGATATTTAATGTAAGTGGAATCATACAATATTTGTCCTTTCGAGTCTGGCTTATTTCACTCAGCATGATGTTTTCAAGTTTCATCCATTTTGTTGCATGGAGCTGTTTTTTTTTTCATTTGTTATTGCTGAATAGTATTCCGTTGTATGAATGTACCATGTTTTATTCATTCATTCTATTGCTGATCAGAGGTTTATCTCCCAGTTTGAGGGCTGTTACAAATGATGTTGCTAGGAACATTTCAGGAGTCTTTTATTGTTCACATGTTAGAGTGTGCTAACTTTGTGAAAAATAACTGAATGCTTAGGATTTGTGTCCTTTCCTGTAAGTCACACTTCAATTTTTAAAAAGTTTATTTTAAAAATAGCAAGGGGGATGAGGAGGAGAAAATAAAGGAAAGGAAAATCTGGAGCATGGCCTATGAGGTCCTGTTAAGTGTGAAGTCTGGCCTTGAACAAACACCTGGCCATCTTGGAATGCTGGTTCAAGAAAAGCCACTTTGGTTCCCTGGTTCTTGGGCCAGAACATCCTGGAGAAGACATACAGTGCCTTCCTTCCTAGCAAGGTGGGGGTGGAGGGAGATGCTGACAAGCGCGTAACTTGCCCTCTACATTACCAGCCAGCCAGCAATGTGGCTTCCTATATCTTTTTGTGATGCCCAGGACAGCATGGGAAAAGCAAGACCAGCACAGCACATTTCTAGGGGACCCCTCAAAGCTCCCTCTCCAGGGATACCCAAGGCTACAGGGTTTTCCATGTTCCTGGTCAGATGTTGGCTGGGCCCAGCCAGCCCTCACCTTGGGGTGGAATAGGGGAATGGGCACCGGGAGGGCTCCACTTATGCCTGCCTTCCCTGGATCCTCCTGGGTCACGAAAGAGATCCAGAGTCATCATTTGCCTTCATTCTACTCCTCCCTACCTCAGAATATTCACGCATATTGTTCCGGCTGCACAGAATACTTTTTGCCGTACTCCTCCTCTTCCTGCAGAGTCAGTTCTATCCTCACATCTTTGAGAGAGCTTGCTCTGACCAACATCTGTTAAACACTCTCATGTCATCATGGCACTTACCGCAGTTTCAATTTGGGAATCTTTGATTAATTTCTGAGTCTCCCTATAGACTACAAGCTCCACAAGGGCAGGGACTGTGTTCATTCTTCAAACCCAATGACTAGCACAGTGCCTGGGGAAAAGTGTGTGCGTAGAACACATTGAATGAATGAAGAATAAATGAATGGGTGAGTGAGTGAATACAATGTTCTCCAAAAGTGGCCCACCATTGTATACCCAACTGCCTGACACAAGTCTTCCTGTCTGTACCTTCAACTTACCTCTGTGTAGGCTGCCCACCTATACCCCAACACACACACACACACACACACACACACACACACACACACACGCACACACTGTGCTTTTACTTTCAGCTTCCTTCAGTTCTTATTTTCTGCAGTGCTTATTGGCATAGGCTAATATCATAATACAATGGTGGAATCACATGAAGCTTCTGGATAAATTTCTCTGCACACCGGTGAAGATGAGCAGGAAAGGGGTTGGGGTGAACTGATAGTGTTCCTCTAAGACTTGCTGCTTGCTTTAGCTCCTGTGGGCTCACTGGCTGGGTAGTTATTACTGTTGCTCTGGACCAGGCAGGATGTACCAGGGGCTCTTTCAAGTTACCACCAGGACAGCTAACTGAAAACTTTAAGCCAGGTGTGAGTGATTGGTGTTTCTCTCTGCTCCGTCCTGTCATCAAGCTTCAATTTTGCTGGGGAATGACTTCACTGTTCTGGTTCATGGTTTTGCCATTCCAGCCAATTTCCCACTTATCACATGGCCCAGTGGACCAGGACCTAGAGCCAGGATCCTAGCCCTGATCCCATTCAACCCTCCCACTCATCCAAAACTGATGGGGTTTCTGGAATCAGAAGCTGGAACATCAGGGATCAGAGGAGCTAACAATGAGGTAATTTATTACTGCTGTTCAAGATGGGGGTGCTGGTGGGGGTGACGCCTGCATCATATATCTTCCTTAGGTCAGTGGCACCTTCTGGAAGCTGTCTAACCATGAAGTGGAGTGGACCTCTATACTAGTCAGGGCTCTGCAGAGAGACAGAACCAATAGGATGGATGGATGGCTAGATAGATGGCCAGATAGAGATAGATAGATAGATAGATAGATAGATAGATAGATAGATAATAGATATGGATGGATGGAGCGACATAGATTAGATAGACAGAGAGAGAAAGAGAGATAGATGGATGGATGGATAGATAGATAGATAGATAGATACATAGATATGGATGGAGAGAGAGACTGGATTAGATAGATAGATACATAGATGTGGATGGATGGAGAGAGAGAGAGAGAGATTAGCTGCTAGCTAGCTAGATGAATGGATGGATAGATACACTGATAGATACGTAGATAAATAGAGGACATGAAAGGGGAAATGGCTTATGTGATTATGAAGGCTGAGAAGTCCCATATAGACGGCAAACTAGAGAAACTGATGGTGTAACTCAGCCTGAGAACCCAAGGGGCTGTTAACATAAGTCCTGGAGTTCCAAAGCCAGAAAAGCCAGAGTTTGCATATCCAGTGTCAGGAGAAGGGTGTCAGCCCCAGGAGTGGGAGACAGTTTGCCTCTCCTCTGCTCTTTTTTCTACCCAGGCCTCTGTGGATTCAATGGTGCCTACCCACATAGGGTGAGGACAGATTAGTCTACTGATTCAAATGCCAGTCTTTCCCAGAAACACCTGCACAGACACACCCAGAAATCATGTTTTTCCAGCTACCTGGGTATCCCTCCATCCAGTGAAGTTGACACCTGAAATCAACCATTACAGCCTCCTCCTCATCTCATCCAGAATGACAGATAAATGTGTGGTCACGGTGCTTTGCCCTTCCCTTCTAGAGGTTGTCTAGCACCATGGCTGGAAAGTTCGTCCCTTGAAGCTATACTAAATTTCTTTTGCCTCATTTAAATGTTTACACTGGCTCTCCCACTCTGGAGATGGAGAACAGCTTAGAATGCAATCATTCATTTACTGAACAGATGTTTTCTGTGTGAATACTATGTGCCATACCCTGGGCTGAGGAGGTGATATCATGATGAAAATGGTCGCTGCTTTTTATTTCAGATTAATTGACAATAAACCACAAATAATTATGAATTGTGGTGAATAAGCTGAGGAAGAAAAATTAGCCACTGTCAGAGAGTAGGAGTGGGGAAGGCGGAAAAGGGAGGGACTGCTTTTGATTTTGAGGCCAAGGAAAACCTCTCTACAGAGGGGATACAGGTTGAGTATCCCTTATCTGAAATGCTTGGGAGCAGAAGTGCTTCAGATTTCAGATTTTAGACTATTTGTATTATCTAATTCCCAGTTGAATATTCAAAATCTGAAAGTCTGAAATCCGAAATGTTCAAATGTGCATTTCCTTTAGGTAACATGTCGGTGCTCAAAAAGTTTCAGACTTCGGAGCACTTTGGATTTTGGATTTTTGGATTAAGGTTGCTCAATGTCTATTGAAGCTGGGAAGGAGCCAGACGCCAGACATGAGAAGCATAGTGGGAAGAGGGTCTCTGAAGAAAGGAACAGCATGTGTGAAGTCCTGGGCAGCAGGGGCTGTGCCTAAAGGGCCCTGCCCTTTGGCAGAGGACATGGTGCCCTCAGTGTACCCTCAGCCTCTGGCTCTTTGACTTCTCACCACCAGGGAACAAGAATCCTTCCCCCACAACAAATGCTTCTTTCTCCTCTGGCAGAAGCCTCATGCCAGCCCAACCAGCCCTGCCAGCAGCATCAGCTGATCCCTGGGCAGTTACAATCAACAAAGAAGGAGAGAATCAGAAGCAGAGAAAATTCCCACCAGAGTCACCGAGGTCATCTGGCTGGGGAGACAGGCTGTGGGGGGGACATTCTTTCTGCTTCCATTGTTCCCCACATTCCATGGGACTAGGAGTGATACTAATTGCTACCACCACAACTGCTTGCATTCCTGGGGCATTTTACTGTCTATGAAATGTTGTGATGCCCATGATCCCATGTGGCCCACTCTGCTCCCTAAAACCTTACATTTTTTCATCTTGAATTTTTGCTGGCCTGTCCTTTTCTCTCTCCTTTTACCTGAAGGCCTCTCTGGAGGGAACGGCAAAGCGGTTTAGAAGCTTGGCTGTGTGGTTGAAGATGGCTTCTTCACATCTGGGAAGCCACTGTTGGCTGCCTACATGTTAGCCATTCTTTCTTGCTAAGATGATTATGATTTTTGTTCAGGTTAAGATGTTCCCAGCCCCAAGGAGGAGTGAAACGTAACTGGTTTAAGCCAGTCGTGGCAATCTGACCTCTGTTGATAGGGACTGGTCCAGGGATGGCCAGTGGGACCCTGTTGTGGCCTAGATGTAAGTGAAAGTTTGGAGGGATTCTGAGAAAGATTCCATTATCTGATTATAAGAGAGATAAAGGGGAAAATCATTTTTTTGCCCCTGCACTTTTCCTTCTTGGTTGAGACACTGCTACCTGAGGACATGATGCTTGGGGCTTTGGTAGCCATGTTGTGATGATGATGATAACAGAGCAGAAAATGAACAAAGCTTGACAGAGACGCCGGTGAGTGCTGAGGCAATCCTGGGGTCACCGATCTCTAGATTTCCCATAAATAAGCAATATCTATATCTATATATATATCTATCTATATCTATATCTATATCCTTGATGTTTAAAACTGTAACGCATTGTTTTTTAAGGCATCAGCATCACCTGGGAACTTGCCAGAAATGCAATCTCAGGCTTCACTCCAGACATACTTAATCCGAAGCTGCATTTCAAAAAGATCCTCCAGGTGATTCCAACACATGTTACAGTTTGAAAAGCACTGGCTTAAGTCATGGCTAGTCAGATTTTTCTAAAACATGCAGTCTAAAGCACGCTGACGGGTAGCATACCCGAGGCTCAGGTTTTCTTAGGATTCTAAGTTTATTCATTTGATTCCAGATTCCAGAAGGCAAGGGCCCATCCTAATGTCTCCAAGTGGGGTCTACACTCCAGGATGGACAAATCAGAGAGATCATTATAATCCACGGAGCTTTCCTGGAGATATAGCAAAGGTGTCCCAAGGAACAGAAAGTGACTACAACTGAAAGAAAACCTGCAACCTTCAGTGGAAAGTACTGGACAGGAGCCCAGGCAGGGTACAGTGTTAAGAACCACAAATGCCCTTTTGCTGGACAAAGTGGGGCTACACAAAGGGCAGCAGGAATCGGTGCAGGAGGTCTGTGGGGACTGATTGAATACACTTGCCTCACAGGGATTGAGAAAGGAGCCAGGGTTCAGAGGAGGGGCTCTGTGGGGCCTCTGACCCCTGGGATGAGAGGCCAGACTGGCCACATCTGGGTTCTTTTTTGGGGGGTGTTTGCAGATCTGATCTTGGAACTTGGTAATCTTTTCAACCCTTGGGGATGCACCGAGACCTTCAGTTCCATTCTACACAGCAATCGTTTTGCCTATCTCTGGGGGAAGAATAGGAGAAGCTCTATTTGATAAAATCCAATATCTCAGCTCTGGAAGAATGTCCATCTGCTTTCCTATGCCCAGCTGGACAGGATATTCTGCTTTGAGAGAAGGAGAATTGGTTCCACTCCTAAGGAAGCAGTAGGCAGTATCTGGCAGTGCTTTTATGACCAGATGTTTCAAGGCAGAACTCAAGGCACATGAGTTCATGCACGCAGATTACACCATGCCTAATGCCTTGTGGGTCAAGTGTCCCTTCCCCCTCCCTAGCTTCTTTATGTGATGCATGGTGATTTGTTTATTCTGAGAATCAATATAACAAAATAGTTTATAGTAGGAAATTTGGAATTGCACATAGCTGGCTAGAATCCTGGCTCTATTGCTTACTAGCTATAAAATCTTGGGCAAATTAACCTTTCTGAGCCCAGTTTCCACATCCATGAAGTGGGAAAAATAGTGCTCACCTTTCGAGGTTGGCATTAAGACTAAATGAGGAACCTGTGTATAGCACTCAGGAAGAACTTAATAAATGGTGGCTATCATTATTAACATTGCATGTGTCTTTAAAAGAGGCCATATTGGGGAGCAGAGGCATGGATCCGGAACCAGAACACATCTGAGAAGGCAGAGGTTGCATGCAGTGAAGGGGTCTACAGGGGGCGCTGGAGCATGGATTCCCCCACTGGACTCATCTTGGCACCTGACTGGATGAACCAGATAGGAAGATAGAGAAAAGTCGAAGCTTCTTTGCTGTCCCAGAAACTAACTCCCTCAGCATGATCCCAACCCACCCAGCTGTGAAATTGAGTTCATTACCTACTTCTTCACTGCTCCCTTTACTAGTTCTCTCATCATTCCTGAAACAGGTATATGTGGAGGCAGGGGGATGGGGGACAGTCCCTCAGCCCTACATCTGCCTGGGACCCTTCTGTTTCCTGCAAAGTGCTCTCCTGCAATCCTCTCTCACTTCCCTATGCCTGTCATTTAGGCAAGGACTTCCACATACTCCTTACACCGCCTCCAAAGGTCACCTCTTCTTGCACACACTACCAGCTGTTTGTCCATTTGTTCACTCAGTCAGCTATTAACTAAGCAGGGGCTGGGTGTGGGGCAGATGCTATGCTAGGTGCTGGGGACACAAGAGTAAACACGTCATGGTTCCTTGAGTTATTCAGTTATCTGGCAGACCATGAAGGGGACTCAGGATATGGCTGAGTGTGGGCAACTGCTCGGTCAGTGGGCAGCCCCCGCCCCTGGTGACAGCAGCACATGGAAAAGGAAAAAGCAGGATGTTGTTGATTTCAGGTGGACCCCAGCATATCATGGGGGGTGGGTATAAGGTAGTTCCTCCTCTTCCCTCTTCCCCAAATTCATATGTTGGTGGCATAAGGGGTCTGATGCCACCTACCTTTCAGGAATATTCACTCAGCAAGCAAAGTCTGCATACAATAGAATCCCACCTTCCTCTAGGAAGGAGCTGGACCAGCATAACTTGTGCCCCTACATGTGTGCTCAGAAGGTGACCATCATCCCTCTCTGCCAGGTGTTGTTCTCCCAAGAGCCCTTTGCCTCAAATCCCCATCCCCACCCCTTACTCATGTGACTCTGTTCTGGCAACCATATACCTCCATAGGGCTGGGGGTTTCGGATCAGAATTCCTGCAAATGAACTTTGTGGGGGCTCAGGCTTCCCCTCCTCCCTTCTCTAGCTACACTCTCTGCCTTGCTGATTTCACCCAGTCCTGTGACATTAAATAACATCCATTAACCAGTAACTCCCAAGTCTAACCACTCATACATGACAACTCCACTTGGATATTTAATATGTACTTTAACTCTCACAGAGCTCTTAATTGCACTTCCCCATCCCAACCCATTCCTTGAGTCTTCCCCTTAACAATAATTAGTATCCCATCTATCTAGAGGGTCAAGACAGAAACTGGAGAAATCCTTGATTCCTGTCATCTCTCATCTTCCACATCTAATTTATCAGCAAATGCTATTGTCTCTACCTCCTAAATATTTCCTATACCTAGTACCTATTTACGCTACTTCCCTAAACAAAACTATCACCTTCTTCCCCTGAGCTCTGCAAAAGCCTCCTAATTCATCTTCCTTCTGCTCATGTCCTGCTTCAATCCATTTTCCAAATAGCACCTTTCATATGCTTTTGAAAATACATTATCAGACATCACTTCCAGCAACTTCACATTGCATCTAGACTAAAGACACAGTGTCCTGGTGTGACCTCCTCAGGCCTGCCTGATCTCTCCCATCTACTCTCCATGCCATTCCCTCCTTCAGCTCTCCCCAGCTCCCCCAGCGGCTCCCTATGTTCTCATTGCCTGGAACATCCTCCTTCCAGATCTCCATGTGACTGACTTCTTCCTAGCATTTGACTTCTTCCTAGCTTCAACTCAAACATCTCCAGCTCAGAGAGGACTTTGGTGTTTCAATTTTAAATATTCCCCCATGACATCCCAATCTCTAGTTAATTTTCCTGTTTTTATTATCTGCAATTATTTTTATTTGATTATACGTTATCTGTCCCCTGCCATCTCCTGTGTACGCTGTCCCTCCAGCATTTAGAACAGGTCTAGAATAGTCGATGTTCAATATATACTTGCTGAATGTATAAATGAATGAATGAATGATGTCAACACTTTCTAGAAGTTGTTTGTGGTAGAAAGATGATAAGAAAAGCAAAGACCCGGTACCAGAAGGAACCATTGTCTAATGAGAGTTTTCACCAACTCAGCACTATCTATATGTCAGTCCTCCACATGTGAAGTCCCATTGAATCTTCAACAATCCTTAGAGGTACGCATTATTATAATTTCAATTTTACATATGAGAAAGTGGGGCATATGGAAGTTTAATAATTGCCTCAAACTCACATAGCTAGTGAATGGTGGGGATGGGACCCAGGCCTCTCCATCATTGGGCTCCCAAGGAACTTTCTGTGGCCCCACTCACACACTTCCTTTGAGTCTGGAGGAGTCAGGGGTGCCATAACGCCACCTTCAGGGGATGCTGGATTCTGGCCCAGGGACAAAGAGACAATTCTTGGCTTCTGCATCATGTGATTCCTTAAGACTGGGAAGCTCTGCAGGGACCACTCAGCTTTCCCCAGCAGGGGACTGAAGCAGCCTTAGCTTGGTCCATTGGAGAAGCTGCTAAGCTGCTATTAATTCCCTTTCCTACAGATATGAGGCACCCATAGTGATCTGGGGACAGCGGGAGTTACGTGACAGTGATTCTTGAAATCAAGGAATGTATGAAATGACTTCTGCCGGGCAGTGCCACCCTGCTGAATGTTGACTCTTGGGAAGCAGAGAGATAATCAGTAGAGTGACCACCTGTTCTTGGGCCATCTTAGTTCTGGCTACTGTTTGGGGCTGGGGCTGGTGCCCATGACCTTGGGTGGGGTCCCCAGGGTGCATTCAGGAAATAGCATGTTGAGTAATGGAAGCCTCCATCAAGGGGCCATGATAGATCTGTTTTTGGCTGCTCTCTGCTCAGCTGTGATTGATTCCCCCTGGAGCCTGTATCCCTTTTCTTACTTATTGAGTGTGGGTGATGGATTTTTGACAAGATTGATTTTGACCTGAATACTGCTGAGCTAAATGAATCAACATTGTCAATTTCTCTGCCTGGTCTCGAAGAATATTTAGGTGGATAAGGACATTTTTCTTTCAACTGCAGTGCTTTGAGCTTCTCTGGCTGCCCAGCCAAAGGTGTCCCTCTGCCAGTGCCCACTGGCTGCCCTCACAGTGGCCCCTTCTTGCAGCCATGCATGCACAGGTCTGCTTCCTCCTTCTTCCTTCCAGAGAGGCCCATTCTTGGGTCAGACCACTCTCCATGACTGCTGGGCTCTGCTACTCTCAGACACTTTTGCCGTAAATACAAGCCATGAATTGGGCTCGACTGCATGATGAGAAGAGAGAGATTTTTGTCTCATCTCTCTCAGAGCTGTGATTCCTGCATCGGCACATTTCTCACTTTCCCCCAAACCTCAGCTTTGTATCCAATCTTGAAGGTACTTGCTGATGTATGGCCACTAGCTTCTCAGAATGGGATATTCACATTAATCTTTTCGTCCTCGGAGTCTAAACAGTTTACCTGAATAGTTCTAAGACACTTTGGTTTTCTGTCTCTCTGTGCTTTCTCCACATTTTCTTTGCTGGATCCACCACTGGGCTCACCTGCAGGTTCTGGCTTTCTGGGTCCTGCCTGGGAGAGGAAGGTGTGCAGAGAAGTTGGACAGGAGAGGAGCTACCATCACTCCTGTTCTTTTCTGCATCTGAAGAATGGTTACCCTGAGGGGTGGACATTGTTCTCCTCCTTATATTATTCATACTGTTTCTGAGACTGCATAAAATAAGTAATGTTATCTAATAACTAAGACAACTACCCATTGCTGCTAAAGACTGTCTGCAGTGCTCCTCATTTGTTGCATCTGATCTTTAGAACAACCCTGCAAAGTACAGATGTTTTAGCAACGTTTTACACATGGCCTGTTGGGGCTCACCCGGGGGTCAACAGCCTGCTCAAGAGTGCCCAGCTAATCACTAGGACCCTGGTGCTCTTTCTACCATGCCCGACTGCTCTGCCACCCAGTGGAGGTTTGAGCTAAATCACCTGCAGGTCAGATGGTTCAGGCATGATGACAGCCAGGTGCCCCAGTCAGGTGGCCGGGCCCCACCAGACACGGAGCCAATCCAGGACACTGCTTTCCTGAGGAGGAGCCTGAGGCATCTACTGGGGGCTCCTGGGTCCCTGGCCTTCCTTGGAGCATCACCTACCAAGAGCTTCTCCAGGAACTGGCTCTGGGTAAAGACGGCTGGCTGAACTCTTGGGCCTCTTGGCCCTAGGAACACAGCACTGCTTCCTGGGCTGGATGCCAGCCCCCAGCTCTCAGATTGTGTCCTAGATCTCTCATTCCTCATTCTCCCACTGTGTTCTCAATTAGCTTTCTACGCCCATTATTCTTTAACAATTATTTTAACAATGACTTTAGCTTCCAAAGAGGTTCCCTAACTCATCGTCAGAGAGACCGCAGCAGCCAGTGATGGAACCCAGGCTTCCTCCAGGTCAAGAGGAACAAGGTCCGGGTCCCTGCTGAGATAATGAGCCACGAGGCCCAGACTCCTGTGTCCAAGTCTGCAGTCTTTTTCATGATACCAATTTCCACCTCCAGCCATTGTCTCTTCCCACACAAACAACCCATTGACATTTTTATGACTTTATTAGACTTAGTTCACATTGTTCTCAAGCTGGGGACATGTAATCTGATTTGAGGAGGTGGGGTTTCCTGACTACTGTCGCTGCAGGCTTAGCTTGAAGTTTATTACAGGGTAGAATATTCTAGAGAGGAAAGGGCCCCTGCTCCATGGCTGGGCCTGTGATGAAATGAATAGTCCTGCTTTTTTTTTTTTTTTTTTTTTTTTTTCATAAACAAGTCCTTCTGAGCTACTATCAGGTCACAGCAGTGCAGGTCCCAGGAGAGTGGCACTCCAGCCTGAGGAAAGAGTGATCCCTTCAAGCTGGGAGTCTCTGGATCCAGAGGTCAGCCTCCCCTTCCTGCCCCATGCCCATCAGACACCATGGACACTGCTGAGAGAGAGAGAGGGACTCAGGAGGGTGCTCAGAGGCTGTGAGGGGTAGGAATGGCAGGGTGGAATGTCCACAGCTGAGGCCTATAAATCTGCAGGCCTTTCCCAAGGACCATGCCCCAGGCAGAGGGCCCCATGGGGTGTGAGGGGAGGCCAAATGGCAGCTCTCTCCTCTCACTGGGCAGGAGCTGGGGCCAGGAGAGGGGGGAGCTGTGGGGACAGTTGGGAGCAGTCGAGGCCAGCAGAGTGGGTGAGTGGGTGCTTCCACCAGAGTGGAGGGGTGGGGATCTCTGGTTTCTGTCAGACTCTAGGGGGCTCAGCCTTTCCGATGCTCTCACAAATCTGATTTATTTTCCTCCTAGTAATTCATCTTATCCTGACAGCTTCGGTGAGGGATTAGCTGCCAGGAGAAGGCTGTCCGTTGCCTTACCACACCAGGGAAAGACAAGTCCACAGGGAACGCCTCTTCTTGAGCACTAACAAATTCTCAAGAAAAAAGTGCAAACATGCAGATTCAGAGGGGTCAGGTCCGTCAAAGGGCTCTCGCTTCTAATAAAAATTCCAGGTTCAGGCCCCAGGAGCTGAAGGTTCTGCCCTGGGCCAGTGCCTGCCCAAGCAGTGTCTTCTCTCTGCTCTCCCCTCCACCCTCCAGCCCCACCCTCACTCTGAGTGATCTGATTTGTGCTGTGAGGAGTGCAGATGCCTCCTGGGATCAGAGTGGACAATTCTGGACTTCTTCCACTGGGGTCATTTTACTGACTGGTAATTCATCTGGGTCCAGTGGGAGGGGGTGTGGGGGGATGCTTGGCTGTTGCTTAACTCCTTCATTGCTGGATTGTCCTTTACCTAATTAATATAGGAGCTTCCAGGGCTGCTCAGGGGCAGCTGTTCCCCAGGGCTGGGTGCAGCCACCTCCTGCCCCAACTTCTACCTCCACTCTCCATGGTGAATCTGGTGGTTACATGTCTGGTCTCACTAGCTGGCACCTGCAGAGTGGGTGGGCTCCTGTTTTGTTGTTTCAAGTCTACAAATCTAGTGTAAAATGTCTGAGGACTGGTCTTCACTCTCTTTCACTCATCTGATATGGAATAGGCGGGTTATTAAAAAGACATATCGTTTGCAGAGAAAGATCTCTCTATGCCAGGAGAAAAAGTAGACAGAGATAAATGGAAGGAACTGCTCTCAAGATTCTTAGCCACTTCCTTTTCTTTACAGAGGCAAGTTAGCCTGCTTCCACTGGAGCATCTCCCTCCAAAGATGCAGGTATATGGAAATGAGACTGCAGGGAGAACTTCCAGGCAACAAAGGATGTGAGACTATAGAAGGGGCCCTGCAGCTGGGCTGAAGGAGGAGGGATGCCACTCTGGACTTTGCCCAGTGCTGGTTCTCTGGTATGAAGGAAGAAGAGGGGGAGGAAGGGTCCCCAGGCCTGTGACCTTGATCTGAGCATCACAGAAGCCTCCTCCCCTGAGGATCCTGCAGCAGCCAAGCCAGCAGCTTTCACAGATGACGGCTCACTCTGAAATAACTTGTTCCTAGGGTAGTTGGTTATCAATGACGCAAATTAAACCTCAGAAAATTTTTTTTTCTTCCTGATACTTTATAGGTTTCTCTACGTATCTCCTCCCTGGATGGCTGTATAAGCCAGATGATGGCTAGCTGAACACTCTAGAAAAAGTGAATTCACAGAGGCTTTCACAGGGACCAGTGAACTCTTGGATTGGCTGAGGGTGGGAGTTCCCTCTCACAACATTCAAGCCCCAGCAATAATCCTTTCTGGGCAGTCACCTACTGCTTTTCTACCCAATCCCCCTTTCCCTGTTTACTGTTTCAGCCTTCCTAGGTTGGTAAAAGTTGCTTCATGCACCCCAGCCTCCCTCCCTAGTTCAGATGGTTTCAGCTTCTAAATCAGGTTATCTCTCCAGTCTGCATTCCCGGTAACTGAATTATCTTTGTATGAGTACACAGAGGTCTGGGCAGGGTGGGAGGGGCTGTCTGGGCTGAGAATTGTCTTCCTGGCTGCTCCCTGTGCTTGGTCTGAGCAGCCTCTTAAATGACGCCCCTGATCTCCTCTTCTCCCTCTGCAGCGCAGCCTCGAAGTCTGGAGGGAGAAGAGGGCAAAGTGGTCTTCAAGGATGCCACCTACTGCCTGGCTGGGCAGAGAGCCAGTGGATCAGAGAGGCCAGCTCTGTTCTTGGCAGGAAATGAGGGGCTGTCATGGAAATGCCACCCAGGCTGGGAACAAGATCTATGGAGTGGCAGCCTGAGTGGGTGAGGTGAGGGGGAGCAAAGGACAACCCAGGGCTCTCTTGTCAGCAGTGCCAATCCACAGGGATCTTCAGTAGTCAGCATTCCAACATGCTGGGCTGGGCTGGGCCATGGAAACCCACTCTTTGTCAGTGAATCCCAAACTTCAGTGCACCTCTAAATCACCTTGGGAGGAGGGTAGGATTTAAAAGGCTGTTTCCCAAAGCCTAGCTCAAGAGTTGGATCAAGAAGTTTGAGACAAGGCCTGAGAATCAGTCTTTTTTAATAAGCCTTCCTGGGCAGGAGACAACTTTGAGAAATGTGAGTGTAGAGATTCAGACAAGAAAGCTAATAGGCTCATTGAAAGCCTTTTACATACTAGAATGGGATCAATACACACTTCTCCAACCTTGAAAGCAAGATTTCTCCTGATATTGTACTTGGATCCACCCACCCCCCACACTCCCATTAAAGTCACCAACAGTGTTTGCTAAAATGCAGATAATGGGTTCCCAGTGCAGATGTATTGAATCAGACTCTCTAAGGGTGGGAACTTGAATATGCTTTTATAATAAGCACCCTAATAATAATAATAGCCTAGGTTCATATAGTGCTTACTCTGTGATATGTTCTTTAATATTATCTCATTTAATGTGTACAATAATTTGTGAGGTAGATTATATTATCATTCCATTTAGCAGATGATGAAACTGAGACCCAGAGAGGTGAAGTAACCTGCCAAGGTTATACCACTGCTTAGTGATTGAACTGGGATTCAGACCTACATGCTGCTATAGCTGGGTTCCTAATGTAAGAGAGGAAAATATTTGTCTTCTACCATCTTAGGTTTAGTGCCTGGAGACTTTGAATTAAACTGACAAAGCGTAGATTAACAGGAGGAAAAATACAGAGTTTATTTACATGTATAACAGGTATACATGTGGAAGAGCTCAGTGATGAGTAACTCAAAGGGATATTAGAATTTGGAGCTTATGTACTATCTTAGCAAAGGGTAATAAAATGTGGAGCACAAGGGAAACAGGTTAAGGGGTGGTTGGGCTCACAGATTACTGTGGTAAGGTAAACATATGAGGAAAACCAATATTTGAGGGAAGATAAGGGTTATTTTAGTAAGGTTTACTTATGTAGACTCATTTTGGTGCTGACATTTTGTCTCTAAGAGTTGTTCACTGTACAGAACAGGGAAGGGGAACATCTTCACAAAGGGAAAATTATGCACTGCTTCTAGGCAGATCGAGAGAGGGTAGAGAGCTCCTTCTGCATTTGCTGCATCTTAATTGCCTTCAATGGCATATTTTGGATGGCATATTCTGATTCTCTTTGCTAACCAGCATACCACATAGCCTGGCTTCTACAGATGGAGGCTAAATCTCAAAACCCCTTATCAGTCATAATTGCCAGCTTCTGACCAACTCTGCATTAGAGGGAAGAACCTGAGCAGAAGCTGATGCTGTGGTTGCTGAAGGTACAGACCAAGAGGCAACTTGATGGTCTGAGAAGAGCACTGCTCTGGGAGCCAGGAGACAAGGGTGTGCTAGGAACATGCCAGGTGACAGTAGGCAAATTGATCCTCCTTTCTAGGCTTTGGTTCCAGCCATCTGTCAAGAGGATGTTAAGCTGGATGACTTCGAGATTTCTTCTCAGCTCTGACATTTGAAAACTATGTGCATTCCCCTTTCTGAGCAAGCCAAGGCAGTTTTCTGGGAGGTTCCTTGTGTATGTGCATATTGTAGGGGAGAGGACCATTACATGTGAAGGAAGTAGCCCAGCCTAAGTCAAGCTGGGCATCTGTGTGTGGCTGCCATAAGTATGGGTGTATCCCAGGCCTGGCCAGCAGGGAAGAGTTGGGACTTACCAGGGCAGGACTCTCCGCTGTTTGTCTAGTTTTGTCCTGAAACTATGCCCTTAGGCTCACCTAAGGAGAGAATGAAAGGCATAGAGACCAGGAAAGCTGTTGGGATAACACAGAAACAGCTTCAGGGCAACATAGATCTAGAAGTAGGCACCAGCTTGTGCCAACTCTACAGTCTCCTTTTCTACTTAGAAGCCAGCTCCAGGTAGCAGGCTGGGCAGGGCTAGGTGGGGCAAGGCATCCTTTTGTGGTCTTATTCAATTCCTTGGGCCAGTTCAGGCCTGTGGAGAGCTCCATGGGAATGATCCACTGGGGAAAAGCCAGCCCCCACATTGATCCTGCAACTTCCTTGTGTAGGCTCAGCTACATAGTCACATATAATGTGGCGACTCACACTGAGGTCTTCTCTGACAGTACAGCTTGATCTGCAATCCTTTCACCTCAAAGAGAATGGCCAGCAGGGAGCCCAACTATGAAGTCTTGTTGGACAACTTCACCTACACAGTCTTCAGTGATGCTCTAAAAACAGAAGCTGACAAGAGGCTATGGTATGTGTGTGTGTCTATGAGTATAATGAGTGTGGTCACTGGTGTTTGATGAGAAGCCACTGGTTCTGTGGTTACCTTTGCAGCAAGAGACCATCATCTAGTCTCATCTCCTACCTTACAGCAGAGGCTGCCCAGCCCTCCACATTTCCATGGGGGTGTGTAGGCTCTCTTTCTTGGTGCTCTGCATGGCCCCAGGACAATTTCAACCTGGATATGGTTGGTAGCAGGGTAGGAACTCCAATGCATTTAGCAGCTTGGCGTTGGCCAACCAAGCAATTTATAGGGTTGAGGGACTGGCTTCGAGCCCATATCCCTTGGGGCATGATGAGAAACCACCAGCCCTGTGGTCATCTATGTGATGAGCATTTGCTTGTGGAGCAAGATGGTAGGTGGGAACTGGGAAGGACCTTTGAAGAATGCTGCAGTGAGCTGAAAGGGGAGACCTCAGAGAGAATCAAGCCCAGGTTCCTGCTAATGGAGCAATTATTGGCCTGCTGGTCTCCAAAGCACATACTATTACCTAAAGCAGCATCCATATCTGCGTCACTTCATGCCAGACCAGAGCTCTGACACATCCTCAGATTCCAAGTCTGTTGCTTCAGAGGACAGGAAATGGCAGCACTCTGATAGAAGTGGGCTCAAGGTGCTTCAACAGCTTAGTGATTTCTCCTCCATGCAGCCCTCTTGATCCCCTGATCTGACCTGAGTAGTTCTTTCCTCATACTCAGCTCTGCACCTTCCTTATCACTTTGTATGGTAATTGCTGCAGGTGAGTCTTCAGGTTGATTGACAGCTCCCAAGAACAGGGACTTGCCCACTGTCTTGCCCATCTTTGTGTCCCCAGCCCTTGGCATATGGCATGGCTCAGTTTAGGAGCTCTGTTAAAGGTTGTTGAAGGTTGTTGAGTGGATTGTGGACAGGTCTCTAGGAGCTTTCTGCCTAGACAGGCCCCCAAGGTCCCTTTCTTGGTGGTTCACCTCCTTCTCCGAGGCCCTGTTTCTTCCAGAGGAACACCTCCTCTAAGGCAAGGAAGAGGAGGCTGAGCACATGGTAGTTGTGGAAGGGCGCTTGGGGCTGACAGCTGTGTGGTTGAATCATGAAAATGGCACCCTCACTGGGTGAAGACTTCAGCTTCCCAACATTCCACCCAGGGTTGGAATGAGAACCACAGACTCCCTCCCTCCTGGGATGGCAGGCCCTCTGCTTCTCTCTAGCCAATCCATCCAGGCAGACATGGAGCTGTGTCTGGCATCAGAGGTTTTCCTTGTTGTGAGTCAGGTAGCAAAACAGCTTGCTTCCCAAGGAGAAAGTAGAACTTTGTCAGCACACAAGGGTAAATATTGAGTGTGATATGCTGCTAATTAGCTGCACAAAGGCCATTAGCATTAATGAGCTCTGTCTCTGTGGCTCGGCCCCTCTGCTGTGAGCAGCAGCACCATTGCTTTGGTCCAGGCTTGCTGGCGGTTGCTCAGTGTGCTAGCCGCTGCTGTGTGATTTTGCGATGCTTTTGTCTTGGAAGAAAAATAAAGACAGCTAGAATTACAACAAAGTCCCTTTTCTTTTAACATTTCTAAGAACAAATGCAGAAACTTCAGGTTAAATATACACTAAAAAGATTTTGTCTCGCATTCCCAATCTTAATTGTGCCTTCTCCCCAGACTTTGGACAACACAGGCTGGAATTGAAGAAAGGAGTAGGGTGGAGGAATGATCAAAACCAGAATTTTAGGGGAACATTTACTATGTACCAAGCACAGAATCATGCATAACCTTGTTTTAGCCTCATAATAATCACATGGGGTGGATTCTATTATCCTCATTTTGCATATGGGGGAGAGTGAAACTCAAAGGGGTTAAGTAATTTGCCCAAGTTCTCCCAGTTAATAAATGAAAGAGCTAAGATGTTTCAGCTGTGCCTGAATCCAGAGCCCATGATCTTAACTATGACACCGAACTCCCCTGGAAGAGAGGACAGGAAGGATCATGCTGAACATTCTTACCTCTTCAAAAGCGGGAGAGAAGAAGTAAATCAACAAAGGATTTGTTCATCATTTTTTAATAAAGATATTTATTTATGGTTTATTTAACATCTACTGTGGGCTGGGTTTGGGGATGTAATATATTATTTTTGCACCCATGGAGGCTGTCATTAAGTGATGAGATAATAGAAACAGATAACTATAATAAAAGGTAGTATGGTCTACAGTAAAGCTAAGCACTGTGCACTGTGACAGCGTGAATTAGGGAGACCTAAATGTATGTAGGGTATGAAAAACATGACAGCATCTTTTAATCTCCTAGATCTTTTTTAAACCTTTTTAATCAGTGAGGAAGCAAACGGCAGTGGATGGTGAAGGCTTCCTGGAGGAGGCACTGCACAAGCTAAGCTCAGGGAAGAGTCTGTTAGATGGAAGTAGCAGCTGTGGGGGGTAGGGCGCTGCTGATTGAAGGGTCACTTGGAGCAATGACTCGGAGGTGCGATACAGCAAGGTGTGTGAAGGGAGGACTGCAAGTATGTTTCTGTTTGTAGAGCATGAAATGTGGGGCAGATAGTAGTGAGGAATGAAGCTAGGGGGAAGTGAAAATAGGTCACAGAGGGCCTGATAGGCAAGGGAAGGGAGCTTGGACTTTATTCTGAGCAAAGCAGAGCTCTCATCAGTCAGATTTTTAAACACAGGAATGGCATGGAAGATGAGATTGACAAAAGTGAGATCAGTAGCTGATGGGTCAATGGTGGTTAGAGGCTGCTGCATAGCTTGGGCAAGAATGGTGGTGGCCTGAATGTGAATGATAGTTGTAGGGATGGAGATAGGGGACAATTTGATGCATATTTGGGAGGTAGAATTGGCAGCCCTCAGTGGTTGTCTAAACACAAGAGGTTCGAGGGAGAGGGAGGAGCAGGAGGAGCACTCAAGTTCCTGCCTTGGGAAATTTGAATTGGGTAAGGTAATGACATGTTACTAACACGTAAGGTCTGGAGACAGGGTGTGGTTTGATGTTTGGAGCATGTTGAGTGCGGCATTACTATGGAATACCTAGATGGAAATATGTAACACACAGTTGGATATGAGGTATACGGCCTACAAACGCCACTGGGAGCAGCCTGAGTTTGATAGCAACTGAGACATTTAGGATGTTTGGGATCATACGAGGTGGCTGTTGGTGAAGAGTTGGTGTGCAGTGCACGCCCACCCTCAGTGTCTCACCACTCTTGCCCAACTCTGTCTCCAGGGTATAATCAAGTCCCTGAATGCTATGCCCTAGCTTATCTCTCTGATCCTCCATGAGGCCACTGTCTTAGCCTGTTTGTGCTGCTATAATAAAATATCTGAGACTGGTAATATGTAAAGAACAGAAATGTATTTTCTCATAGTTCTATGGGCTGGGAAGTCCAAGATCAAAGTACCAGCAGGCAAGGGCCCAGCCTCTGCTTCCAAGATGGCACCCATTGCTGCATCCTCCAGAGGGAAGGAGTGCTGTGTCCTCACATGGCAGAAGGTCCCAAAGGGGTGAAAAGAGTCAGACTCGCTCCATCAAGCCCTTTATATAAGCACCTAATCCCATTCATGAGGACAGAGCCTTCATGACTTAACCACCTCCAAAGGCTTCACTTCCTAGTACTGCTGCACTGAGGATTAAGTTTCAACATGAATATTGGAGGGAACAAAACATTCAAACCATAGCAGCCAGATATTTCCAGTTCTTCTACTCCACAAATGTAGCTCCCTTGGGATTATACTGGAAGGTCTACTGGCAGCAGTATAACTCTAGAACTCCTTCCCCATATTTCTTGACATGAAAATTGGCAATTTTTTTTTTTTTTTTGAGACAGAGTCTTGCTCTGTCATCCAGGCTATAGTGCAGTGGCATGATCTTGGCTCACTGCAACCTCCAACTCCCAGGTTCAAGCAATTCTCCTGTCTCAGCCTCCCGAGTAGCTGGGATTACAGGTACTTGCCACTACACCGAGCTAATTTTTCTTTTTTTTTTTTTGAGACAGAGTTTCGCTCTTGTTACCCAGGCTGGAGTGCAATGGCGCGATCTTGGCTCACTGCAACCTCCGCCTCCTGGGTTCAGGCAATTCTCCTGCCTCAGCCTCCCAAGTAGCCGGGACTACAGGCACGCGCCACCATGCCCAGCTGATTTTTTGTATTTTTAGTAGAGGCGGGGTTTCACCATGTTGACCAGGATGGTCTCGATCTCTTGACCTCGTGATCCACCCGCCTCGGCCTCCCAAAGTGCTGGGATTACAGGCGTGAGCCACCGCGCCCGGCCTCACCGAGCTAATTTTTGTATTTTTTGTAGAGACAGGGTTTCACCATATTGGTCAGGCTGGTCTCAAACTCCTGACCTCAGGTGATTCACCCACCTCAGCCTCCCCAAGTGCTGGGATTACAGATGTGAGCCACTGCATCTGACCAATAATTTTTAGATCTAGCAGTGATGTGGATGAACTGATTACTGTCTTCTCTGTCACCACTATTCCCCAGGATTCCAGCTCTTTCTCACTCTCCAATTCTCTTCATATTGGGTTGATATTGCAGTGGGAGTTGAATCCTAGATGTGTTGATAGTGCATAGGGAATCCTGATTGTAAAAGAGGATTAGGCACAGCCTGCTTATGCTTGAAATTGACTCTAATGATTTTTTCCTGCTTCTAACCCTTTTCTCTCAATTTCACCTAATACTATCCATCTGACCATGGGTGACTAGGGACCTCCCCACTTATAGCTCTCTGAACAAGACCCTTTCATTTTGATGAAATTACATTTCATTAAAAAAAAATCCTTTGTTTCATTCTCTTACATCATTTCATCCTGCTTTCCAGACAGCTCCCTAATATGACAAATTCCTTAGAATTATATCTAGGTCCAGCAGCAGTGGACCAGGTGGGAAAAGAGAAATAGTTATTGAGAGGTAGAAGGGAAATAGGCACAAAAGCAGTGCCGTGAATTAAGTCTAAAGGCCGAGCTAAGGGCAGAGAAAAGAGAAATTAATAGCAGGATTAGTAGTTAGGAGAATCAAAAGCAGGGTGAACCAGAATTAAGTGGACAATGTGTGGTGTTGAACTGAGACCAGCTCCTGCTTTGTTCTATCAGGAAAGAGATTTGAGGACTGGAAATACTCGGCTAGGAGCTGGTGTCTACCATCCTGGATGGCTCAGGCACAGCTGTTCACAGCTAATGTGATGGGTCATGTAGCATAAGCCAGGCTCAGGAAGGGGTCAAAAGTTATTTAGGACAATAATTCGAGAGTAATTTTTCCTGCAAGGAGCAAGGTCAAAGACACATTGAAGGAAAGGCTCTGTTTTCCTTGGGTGAGGTCAGATAGAGGGAAAAATGGCCCTTACATCAATGTTAGTGTTTTTGTTTCTAAGATAGCTAGTAAAGAAACTAGATCCATGGGCTGAAATTAGAACACTCACCATTTCCATTCCTCTTAAAACTAGATTTTAAAAATAAAGAAAAAACCTTTAGTAAGATTAGCATCCTACTAAATTTAAGGCTCTGAGTTTGCAAAGAAAAGGAGGAGAAGACATCTTCCTTAGGTACGGCAGGGGTAGTTTTTAGGAAGATGTGTATGGGATACATATTGGGGGACTGGAAAGCGGGGATGCAAGGGTTCTTCCAAGTGGGATAGATTTCTTCTGAAGACCGAGGCTTCCTTTCCTTGGGTGATTAAAATGGAACAAGCAAGATAGGAAGAGTTAACAGCTAGGATCTTCCTACATCATGCTGGGCTGAGAGATCTACCTCACCCTCAGCAAAAGGACTCAGAATGTATTAATCATAGCCCAGTAAATGTTACATCTGGAAAGATTAGTGAGACAGGAAGTGTATAAGGAAAAGACAAGGCTTCTACATTGTACAACTCCAGGCACCATACACATGGGATTCAATATGGAGGACTCCTTCTGGAATTTGGCAATATGGCAGGCCTGAGTAAGAGTGAAAGTTTGCTTCCTGTTTAGCTGCCTGGGTATGGTGAACACCTGCTGGTCTGGTCTGCCTAGGAATGTTTCTCATTCTTTTAGCTAAGAATGCTGTTTTTCCCCTGGGAACTCTCCCTCTCCCCACTCCGCCCCCAATTCTATGAAGTCTTCCTGGGACTCTCTAGTGGGAATTCAAGCTAGCCTATCTCTTCTCTCCTTAAAATATGAACTGTGAGTAGAATTACACAAGGCCAGAAATTGTTGGAGCTGATGCATTTTACAGCAGCTCCCTGAGAAGACTGTTTATTACTTCCAGGGCCACTCCCAGCCCTTTGTGATGCTTAGAAAAGACATGGAGCTTAGGGAATTGGAGCATCTTTCAGCAAAGAAAAAGTCACGCTTTCTCCAGGCAGACAAAACCCCCTACAGAGAGGCAAGGCTTGGTGAGCAGAGAGAAAACTAAATCCACCCTAATTTACCTGGTCATCCAGGTGCCTTGATGACTCTGAAGCCCCTATATCTTTTCCTTTACTTTTGGAAGCCTAGTTGTTCAGATTTTCTTTCAATTCTCTTACCGCCCCATACCCTTCAACTTAAGTTAGCCAGAGTATGTTTCTGTTGCTTGTTATCAAATAAACCCTGAGAGATATGTAGCAGTAATATGGTAGGGACAGAGCTGAGGGAGCACCAGCCCCATTGTGAATTACTCAGATGAAGCAGCACTGGGGATACTCATGGGACATCAGTGGCCAAAATAATAACTGAGTCACAGGGAATTATAAAAAAGTCAATTCCCTGATGTTTTTTCTCATAGACTGACATACACCCAAACATGCATACAGGTGCGCACGCACACACACACACACACACACACACACACACACACATCTCTTCAAGGCAGAAGAGATGGGATGCTGCTATTCAGATTATTCCTGGCCTTCTGTACCTGTTGAGGGGGCAGGTAAGGGAGGAGATAAAGGAACTGGGCCAGATGGCTTATATCAGCCCAGATGATTTCAAATCTCCTAAGATTCCTTCTTGTTCTAGCATATAAAATCATTTAATTTATTAATTTTTTACATAGCGAGGTAGTGAGTTCCACTGGATTAATGGGGTTCTCCTTCACCCATGACATATTTGCACCACATCAGAGCATTTTGGAAGCTAAATCTGCACTAAGCCAGCAATTTTTTTTCTTTTGTACATATTTTTCTGCTTTTAACACCCCTCCCTGCTTATCTATCTCCCTTCCCTCTTGATAGTAAATATAAGAGGAAGGAGGAGGTACAATATTGAAATGGGAGAGTTCCCTGGCCCCCCTGACAGGACATGCAACAGGGGTATAGCTCATCTGTTTGGCCACTGTGCATGCTCAAACGGTTTATGGGGAGAGGAGCATGCAGATGAGCAGGTGCAGGAGCTGGGAAGAGCACTTTTGGGCTCCAGCCCTACGGGGAGCATCTGGGGTGGGTGCCTGCAACTTCTAAAGCCCCAATGGGTATGTGACAGTGCTCTTTGAGCAGTTGCCATCCACAGATGGCTTAAGTGTTAACCAGCTCAGTGCCCTCTTGGTACCCAGGTTCTTGTCTGGTGTTCAGGATGAATCAGGTCACATGGACAAATTGAAGGATGGTAATTGGGGAAGATTTTATTGCTGGATGGAGGTGGCTCTCAGCACAATGGATGGGGAGCTAGAAAGAGGATAGAGTGGGAAGACGATCTTCCCCTGGAATTTGGCCATCCCATGGCTAATTTGCTCTCTGACTGTCCCCAGCCGAACTCCTCTTAATGTTCAGACACTGTTTCTTCTCTCTTTCTCTGCTGTGCCTTTCTGCTGCTCTGCCACTCTGTCTTTCTTCTGTTCATCTGCCTGTGGAGCCTGTGGTTTGGGGCTTATATGGGTATAGGATGGGTGGCATGGTGGGTTCAAAGGCAACATTTTGGCATGAAAACAGGAATGGCTATTCCCATTTAGGGCCTTGGGTTTCCAGGCTTGAGGGCGGGGCATTTGCCAGGGAACCACCCTCTTCTACAGAGTATTTCCCTGCCTCCTCTCTGTATCAATATGTGGCTTTGGAGATGGTAAATCCTAAATTTAAATATTAATTTGCATTTACTGGTTATATGACCCCAGATAAATAATTTACCCTTCTGATTATGTTTTTCCCTGTCTACAAAGAGGCATGATATCTGGAGAGGACATTTATTGTTTTTGCTACCCAGCACCTATTCTTCTTTCTTCTGTAACAGGAACCCCATTTTCTGCTGAGAATCCCTCCTCTGGCCTGGAGGCCTGGTGCTTTGTAAGGGAGGAAGCATTAATGCCTATTGTTTCTCTCTGGAGATGGACATGTGGCTCAGGCAGGGCCCTATTAGGCCACTGTGTCTCCCAGTACAGCAGTGAGTTCATGAGTGACCATGTGACCCAATCTAGGCCAATGGAAATCATGCCTGAGACCTGGATTCAAATCATTCAGAAAGACCTTTAGGCCCAGAGCTGCTGAGAGTAACCCAGTTGAGGAACACTGTCAGAGTGATTCCTAACAAGGGAAAGCAGAGCTGAGAGAAAGAGACAATGTCCTGATGCCATCATTTGTCCAGTTCAATCCAGAAGGACTTGACATGAAAAGTCCCCTGGATTTGGATGCTTTTAGTTACATGAATCGATACCCCACTCTCTTTTTCTGTCAGCCAGTTGGAATTATGTTTTTGGATACTTGTACTGATTGATGTAATATTATTTATCTTTTATCTTTCAGTGTTGCGATAAGGGTGAGAATATCAGTATGAACAATGTCTAGAATATGGTAGAAGGTCAATAAACGGTGGCCTTTGTTATTTCCATTGTTATGATTGTTCCTATCATTTTCACAGGTGATCCAGAGTCATAACTGTCTCTTCTCTCACCCCTTCAACCAAACTTTCCTGAGCAACTCTGATGCCAGGCATTTCTAACACTGTGATAGAACCTGGGTGGAGGACAGAGGACCCTGCTTCAAAGGTAACCACCTGCCTCCTTCTGCTATCACAGGGCTGACCTCTATGCAACAGAGAGCAGAGCTTGGAGGCAGCTACTGAGAATTTGCACTCTAAATACATCTACCTAAAGCACAAGCTTTATTTCTGGGCACTCAGCCAGACCTCCTGACCATATCCTGGACTGAGGACTTTGGATGGTGGAACGGGGGTGGAATTGAACATTAAATGAGCAACATGCTAATTCCATGCAAATGAATATCTATTTTGAATCAACAGCTTGGGCACTTTTTCTAGGAGGGCTGAGGCAGCAGGAATCTAAAGAGAGGATGGAAGGGGGAGGGGTTTCTTTCAGAGGTGGCAGAGAGTGCAAGGGGGGCTCTGGGCTGAGCAGAGCCACCTCCTGCTCACAGTTCCTAATGCTATTTGATTGGCTCATTAGCAAGTATGAAACATGGGGAGTCAAAAAAAAAAGAATAAAGAAAAAAACCCCAACTCTGGAATGAATAAACTAACAGATGGAGACTTAATTCAATTTGCATCCAACCTACCCTAGCACCAAGGACTTTGTTTGCCTAACAATGGAGACCCTGGGTATGGGGAGGGGTCCCTCTTGCAGGGGAGCTGATGGGGATGATCCCAGATCATCTCTTCCATGCTGCTCTTATCTTTTCAAGGGGACCAGATGGGTATTCTTGTTTTAAAGCTCCTCTCCCTTGGGCTGGTCCTGAATTCATTCTCTGGTCCAGAAAGAAAGGTTCTTGGGTAGAAATGAGGCTAGCATTGTGGAAAGGATGGGGTGGGGAACTGTGGGTAGCAGCAAAGGGGAAAAAAAATCCATTCAGGAGCCAAGAGACAAGGTCAGGGAGACACCTGCCCCAACATCTCAGCCCGCCCCCAAGCCCTACACCCAGAGTGAATCAGAAGACCAGGTGGCTGGGAAGGAAGCTGAGACTCAATCCAGGTCTGCCTGACTCCAAAGCCTGCATCTGTTCCACTGTATACCGTGCTCGCAAGACCTGGATCCAAGCCTTGCTCTGCCACTAACTAGCTCTTTTGATTGTCATTAGATGACCCGAAGTCTCTGAACATTGAGAGATTCTTCATTCGATGAGCAGGAATAATAGCGAAATGAACCACGCCATAGCTGCTGTGAAGCAAATATCAAGTGTGTGGATGTGGAAGCATTGTGTACTGTTTCCATTTCTATCCAGGTCCTCACATTAGAGACAATCATCATTAGGTTCCAGGGTGTCCCTCACCTTCCTCCCCTCTAGGGAGCTGACAGATGGGGTATGTGCACAAAGAACAGCAATCAAATGGGAAAAGATGTACCACTTTACTAAAGAGCACGGCGGTGCCACGCTCTGGCAAAAGCCAGATAGGAGACTATGGCTTAGGCCAATTCCTAAAACAATCCTGGTACACAAGTCACACTTGCCCTGGCCCACAGGGAGAGAGGAAAAGAGAGAGATGGACTGGCATCCCTGTGCACAGGTGTGATCAACCACAGGGTGTGGGCCGTAGGCCTATCTCACCCTCCAGGTGCAAAAAGGAACAGAGGAAGCCAGGGTGGCCACATTTGGTTTTAGAAGGGTCCAAGTGTATGTAGGGGAGGAAAAACTTTTCCTCTATCCTCTTAAGTTCTGTGTGGGCCTGACAATTAAGTTGACACAGATTAACAAAATAAAAGCCTACAGATTTTATTTAATATTTTTATGTGCACATGAGAGCCTTCATAGGAAAAATGAAGATCTGAAGAAGTGGTTAGGACCAAGAGCTTATGTACCTTTTTAAACAAAGATTGATAAATTTGTGAAGAAATGGTGAGAGAAAGGAAAAGGGTGTTAAACTTCTAAGAGTGGTGAACTGTGGGAAGATCAGAAGGCCAGGTAGCTGGGAAGCTGAGACTCACCTCGAATCTGCCTGACTTCAAAGCCTGCATCCTTTCCACTGTATATCCTGCTCCCAAGACCTGGATCCAAGCCTTGCTCTGCAACTAACTAGCTGTTTTGATTGTCATTAGGTGACCTGAAGTCTCTGAACATTAAGAGCCCTCATCTGATGAAGAAATATGTGGGGGAAAACTAATGGAAGAGAAGGATTATTTCAGTAGATTTGTTTTTACAGATTCATGTCAGCATTGACTTCTAGTCTCTTATGGTAAGAATATTCTCTATCTGATGTAGGAGCCGAGGGTGTGGCCCTCTGAAGGATTACTGAAAAATCAACTCACAAAAGGCAAATTAATTGGGAAAAAAATACAAATCTCCTTAACATGTACACATGGGGGCCTGCAGAATGAAGATCCAATGATACAGGGGAATTGTCCTTTTTTTTTTTTTTTGAGATGAAGTCTCGCTCTGTTGCCCAGGCTGAAGTGCAGTGATCTCTGCTCACTGCAACCTCCACCTCATGGGTTCAAGCAATTCTCTGCATCAGCCTCCTGAGTAGCTGGG
>NW_016107343.1:619237-655501 GCF_001604975.1 Cebus imitator | reverse complement strand
CCCCTCCTGTGCTTCACCTAGGGACAAAAAGGAGAGCCCCTGGCTTTTGCAAAATAAGTGGGAAGTGGCCTTGCTTTTGAAGGTCCAGGACTTGCCTCAATAGTAAAGGTGGCGACTGCCATGTTAGACTTTGACCTGTGAATCTCTTACCTGGGTTTTCTTATGGAAGGCAGGATGGTTCTACTGGCTGTTCTTTTTCTCCCTGTCCTATATATAAGGCAAGGAACAGGCATGAGACCTTTCTGCCTCAGCAATATTTGACCCTGATTCAAAGAGCTTGGTGCTGGGAACCTCATTTCTCCTAAAAGTCAGAATCTTCAATTCAACCTCAGCGAAGGCCCAGGTACTATTGGAAGCATCTGCAGGAACAGATCACAGTTTCCTTTGCCAGAGGTATGAGAAGTAAGAACAAGGGAGGTCATGAGGGAAGAAGTCAGGTCTGGGAATTCAGGCCTATCTGCCAAATAACTGATCAATTAGTGTTGCTCAAGTTGAAAGGCTACCCTGTTGGACAACTTCTTTTGTCATCTCTTTTCAGTAGAAAGAAAATGAATATTGATCCTGTTCTTGGCTCCATGCTCGGCCCCTTCAAATGAATATGATTGGGTTTTCCCAGTGTAGTGGGTGACATTCAGACGTTTAGGGGCAATTGCACCTTCTCAGAACTCAACCCTTGAAGCAGGGCCTAACTGAAGTGAGTCTGAGAGGATCCGGGGGTCACTATAGTTTAGAAAAGGCCAGCTTCAGGTCTCAGATGGTGTCAGACTGGTTTTCTGCTTCCTGGATGGGCAGGCTTGGAACCTGAGTCACCTTATAACTGGCTCAAAAATTAAGTTTGCAAAAGCTAAAGAATGGTTCCAATGAACTGTGGGAGATGAGAATATGCCACCCCAAAATATGCCTCTTTTGCATAAAGATTGTTGAGCTGAAGGCAATTAAGAATAAGCAGCTGCAGGAAAGCTCTCTGCCCTCCCTCCATTTGCCTAAAAGCAGGACACAGATTTACAAAGACAAAAGGTATCCTGTCCCTACTTCTAGCAAGGAGAACACAGGATAACCTCCGAAGACAACTTTAGATCCTTATTCCACCTGGAGACAGCACCAGAGGAATCTGCATTAACGAGCTTTACTAACTAACCTTTATCTGCCATTTATTTGCCTTTCCAGAAGTTGCTGCCCCTAGAGACTCAGAGTCCTTTTTCTTTGTCTTCTCACATCTCTAAAAATTTGCTGTTCTTTGTTGAAGATGCCACATAAGCTGGACTTCAAAGACACCTCTTGAACTTCAAGGATGCCTACTCATTCTCTGGGCATCTCCCATGCATGTATGAAATATGTATATGTTAATAAATGCCTGTTTGGTTTTCCCCCATTTATCTGTCTTATGTTCCAGGGGGTCTGTTCCATTTAAGAACTTATGAAGATTGATGAAAAAATTAGTTTTCTTTCCCCTTAGGATTCTTGGAAAAATGAACTATTATATCCAGCATAAGACCCAGAGGAGGTGGGGACTGCTGGGCAGGACCTCTTAAACTTCTTAGTAAGATATTCCTAGTGGAGAATGAAAGGGTATCTCGAGAGTCCTGGGATACAGTCTGAAGCTGCCAGCTATAAGCACAAATTCCTTTTCACTTCGTGGATTACTGTAAAAATTATTAAGAATTTTGCATTCTCCTACATAAGGTTTTTATATAAATATGCTGTTTTGAATCAGTTGCCAATTAGTGAATTTGTTTGCAGAGGAAAACGCACCATATTCATGTCATAGCTTTAGGAACTACCATCTAGAGTATGTTATTTTGAGAAGCATAGCCCATTAACAATAATATTCAGATGCACAGAACCCCCGATTCCAAGCTTTGTGGAGGTCACTACTGCAGCATGATTGCTTTCTTCCAGGGTTATCCTCTCCTTGGCATGAGAAAGGAGTCTGTGTCCTGCTCAGTCTCAAGCCTTTCTGAATTCTGGAAAGTTGTTTCCTTGAGTTTTCCAGAGGCATTGCATCTGGTGCTCCAAGTCCAGTCAGGGACATTCCTCTTTCAGCCCATACAGACAGGATCATATGCATGGAGGGGCCCCGAGATGGCTGGTTCGCGATGGGTTTTGATGATGTGGCCTCCTCTCTGCTAAGCCATGAATGTCACCCATGTACGCCAGCAAGCCAGTGGCTAGGGATGAGGTACAAGAAGTAGGAGAATGTGGGGCTCATGAAAATATATTATCTTTCATTTTGAAAATGGACATTTATCATGTGTTTCCATAGCTACAGGTAGAAAAGGGTAGGGGGAGAAATGAGTGAAAAGTAATTGAAAATGCTGACTTCGATATGAAAAATTACGTGTGGATATGTGCTCCCTTGCTGCCTTCCCCCAACTCCCCCCCACACACTTACAGAGTAACGAAGATGGAGAGGGAGAGAGAAAGAAAAAAATAAGGATGAGAGAGAGAGAGAGAGAGAGAGAGGCAGAGAGAGAGACCCACCTAGGGAGCTAGTGTAAGAGTAAAGACAAAGGAATCAGCTTTGAGACACCAATCCCCTCTTCAGTATCCACGGATTACTAAAAATGCTGCAACTGTTGTTCAGAATATGCTCTGGATCCTTGTGGCAGCAAAATGGCTAGGTCTGTAGCCTCCTTAAAATCTGTTGACCAGGAAGAAGTGGGGAGAATGTGTCCCCTAGATTCACCAGGGTGAACCATGGTTGAGTAGCTCAGAGGCTCCCAAGATCCAGGGATGAAGACCCAAGCTTCTTGAGATTGGGAGGCCAGCCTGCCTGTCTGCAGCACAGCTGTTCTCAGGGCACACTTGCTTTGTCAGGCTCTCATCACTGGGAAGTAATTTCCACTCTACCCGTCATCCCAAGTCCTGCCTAACCAGCCAGAATGCAGTGCCTGTGCTGGGCTCCTGTGCAGATAGAATTTAATTTCCGTTGCACTGGGCTGAGGAATCTGGCACAATAAGATATATATCTGTGTGGCCTGCACTGCAGGGAGTCAGTGGTAGAAGAAGGATTCTGGTTGGAGACAATCTGTTCACCGGGACAATAACCCTCTCCTGAAACTCTGAAGCCAATCGTAGATGTGTGGGGAGACCTTTATCCCCTCCTCAGGCTCCCATCCTGCATCGTTCCCAGGTGTGAGAGGTGTGTGATATGGTGAGAAGAATGCAGGATTTGGTCTCGGAAGGTCTGTCTGGAATTCACTCACAGAGGCAAGTGATAGCCTTATACCTCATAGGCTTATTGAGAGGAATAATTGCACCCATACCTGAATCCTTTGGGGCTGTGTCCGGGTAGTGCTGAGGCAAGGAACTGGAGGAAGACTGACAGATAGAAGCTCAATTCCTGGTTGTGTTCCATTTTTTCCCCATGTGTCAGTTTCCTCCAGATCCTGGCCTAATGGCTGTGTCCCCAGAAGGGCTGATCCTGGGTAGCTGGTGAGAACGTAGACCCTGACATGTGAAACTGTTCTGTGTTCCTCTCTCCGTAGAGAGGATTGGGGTTCCTCCATCCCCAGAATCCTGCACAAACTTCTATTTTGCTCTTATCATTCTGATTGCAATCTACTGTTTCCTTTTCTTTTCCTATCAAAAGGTTGAACTCCATCAGGGCAAGGCCTGTGTCTTACTAAGTACTTGAAAAAAACAGGAAATCAATGAATGGTAAGTGAAGGAATGAGTAAGGCAATGAAGCTGGATATGCTGATCTGGGAACCTGATGTTTCAGTTTTGGCTTTTTAGGCATTTGGTTGTTCCACATCTGCCTGGCTTTTCCTTCATAAGGAAGAATGTGAATCTGACAAGTTCACATGTGCCGAACAACAGGAAACCCATGAGTATTATTAGAGTGATTTTTATGTTCCTATAGAGTTTTTTACATTTTCATATTCATGACGTCATTTGATCCTCATTAATAATTTAGCAAAAAAAGACACACAAAAGCTGAAGTTCGAGGAAAAGTCAGGGGACTTGTCCAAGAGCATGTAGGTAACTGGTGATGGACCCAGTGTCAGAATTCTAACTTTTGAATTCTGTCCAGATGCTCTTGAGAGGAATCTGTAATGCAGTTTACCAAGTAACACTTAAGAGGCCATGGGGAAAAATCTACCAGGTGTGCAGGTATGCAGACACCTTGCTCACTCATTTTTCACGAATAACTTCTGCATAACTCCCTGGGCCGTGCACTATGATAAGGATGGAGAATGTAGATAAGAGCATGAGGGTCTACTTGGGGAGGGAGATTCATAGGTTGAACTTGAAGGACTGGAGCTCTAAGTGAAGTCAAACAGCAGCATGGTGGGAGTGAAAAGGAAGAAAACTGGTATACTGGAATTTGCATTTCTGAAGCTGGAAGAGTTATATGTGGCCCAGAATGTGGCCATAGGAGGATCGATTGTTGCTAACATGGACACATGTTGTTGGAGTTGATGACATCAAGGAATACTGATGCTCAAGTCATGGATGCAAGGAATACTGATGATACCAGGGCTCAAAATAGTTTGCATAGATGTGGAATGTGATGATAGAAGCTGAGAAGCAAAAGAAATTTTGGAGCCAGCTAATAAAATTCAGAATGAGTGAGAGGAATGAAAAATAAGGTGGAGGGTAATGGTGACAAAGATGAGTGAAAGAGTTAAAGAATGGTGAACCAGCTCACATAACTTCCAAAAAATAGACCTTTTTGCAAGAGGGTATAAAAGGAAGGTTGGAAGTAAGTCACTGGATTAAACTGGTGTCATAGAATGTTTGTGTCCCCCCACTCCATATTCTTATGTTGAAGCCTTAAGCCCCTTTGTGATGATATTAGGCCGTGCAGCCTTTGAAAAGTAATTCGGTTCAAATAAGGTCATGAGGGTGCGACCCTGTGATAGGATTAATGTCCTCATGAGAAGAGGAAGAGAGACCAGATCTTCCTTCTCCAAGCTCAGTACCAAGGAAAGCCCACATGAGCACACAGTGAGAAGGCAGCCATTTACAGTCCAGGAAGAGGGCCTTCACCAGACACCAAATCTGCTGGCAACCTGTTTTTGGAATTCTCAGCCTCCAGAATTGTCAGAAATAAATGTGTAAGTCACCTAGTCTATGGGAATTTTTTGCTTGTTTGTTTTTGAGATAGAGTCTCGCTCTGTTGCTAGGCTGGAGTGCAGTGGTGTGATCTTAGCTCACTGCAACCTCCGCCTCCCAGGTTCAAGCAATTGTCTTGCCTCAGCCTCCTGAGTAGCTGGGACTACAGGCGTGCACCACCAGGCCGAGCTAATTTTTGTATTTTTAGCAGAGACAGGGTTTCACCATGTTGGCCAGGATGTTCTCCATCTCTTGACCTCGAGATCTGCCCACCTCAGCCTCCCAGGTTGCTCACGCCTATAATCTCAGTCTATGATAATTTTTATAGCAACCTGAGGTAAGACAATTGGTAAATGCAGATTATTACATTTATTCAGGATTGGCTAAGGAAATCCCCAAGGCTTAACACAATACAGGTTTATTTCTCACTCCCATTACCCATTACTGGAACCTAAGTTGATAAAAGTCCTCACATCTTGTACAGTATTGTCTGAAACATGAGACTTCCACAGTCACTGTTGCAAGGGAAGAGATGCTGGAGGGTCCTGCACTAATTCTTAAACTTCCTGTACTACTGTACTCAAAGTCCATTGGCCTGTACCAGTCAATGGCCACATTTACTCAAAGGGGTTTGGGGAGATGGAGGAGCGTAGAAAATTTGGTGAACAGTAAGTGTCTTTGTGATCCTGGTAACAGGCTCCACAGGCCTGTTTGGCTCATTGATTCAGTAAATACTTGGGTGCCCCTTTGTGTCAAACAATGTGCCAGGTGCGCAGGACACAGCAATGACTAAGAAGGTGCTGTGGTTTTTGCTCTAGGGAGGTTTTTTTGGTCAGTCTTTGACATCTTCTTCTTCTCCTGGCTTCGGACCCTGAGTCTTTTTTGCTCACCACCTTCTAGTTTAGACTCTTGGCTCCTATAAGACTGCTTGTCTCCAACTCTAGACTCTGCTTCTTAGATAAAATCTCTGCTGGGCTACCACATTGCATTGGGTAAAATGGGAGTAATCCTGGTTCTATGAACCATGTCTTTTTCAGTTTTTCAGCTGCAGGGATGTGGGAATAAGTATTTCAATGCCATTGGGTTTCTGTTGATGAAGGAGGGAACCTAGACCCTCTTCAGGCAGACATGTCCCAGTATAGTGACCAGGGTAAGAACTTCTCCCATCCCGCTCAGGTGCCTGGATTGGAGTGGTGGGTGGGGTCTGCTGAGCTAGTAGTGGTTAAGTTTCAGGCTTGCTGCCTCCAGGAACATAACACTATTCCGTAGGCCATAATTGAAAATCTATTAACTCTGGAAACCAGTATTGCACATAAACCTCCCCAGCCCCGGCCATCCTGCAATGAGCACTCCCTCTCTGTTATTCCTATAAATCACCGGAGATGGGCTAGGAACCAATCGATGAGAAAAAATTATGCCACAGCATTAGATTTCATCATACACAACTTGAACTATTACTTTTCTGTCCTGTGGTATGAAGAATCATGAGAATTATAGTCTTCCTCTTCCCCAATGATGAGTTTATGACTCAGCATTACCTACACTCTATTTCTTCCTTAAAACCATCAATTAATTTTGGGTACTTAAAACTACTCAGTTACTTCCTGAAATTAGCAAGCATCACCTCTCTCTCCCCCATATAGTGCCTTAATGGGATTTTTAAATAATGATATGGTTTCCTAGGTTTTGGCTTCCTTCGAATGTCTGGTTAGGAACAAGGTTCTGCCTCAACAGATTCCTCCCTGTGACCTTCTCCCTAGACTTCTCTTGCCTTCATCTTTCTAATGATGTATCTGGTGCTCAACCTCTTTCTGCCTTTTCTCTGCAGATGGTTGGAATAAACAAGCCTAGGGGCAAGGTGATTTTAGTTACTCTCTATCTCTTGCTCCAGCATCCCATTTTCCTTGCTTTGAGAAAGTTATTTTTGAATTCTAACTCCTTTGAAAACAAAATGGAGGAGTGGAGTCCATTGAGCAAATAGCTCTGCTGATGCTCTTCTGGGAAAATTCCAGTGCCTGACTGACTGCAGCAGGTATAGGTCAGCTGGGCAGATGGGGGAGTGAAAGCTGGTGGCCCAAGACATGGAGATGGAGCAGGAATGATATGGTGCTGGGTCCTTGGTGTCTCTGAGCCAACCAGCAAATATTTGTTGAGCATATTCTATGTATAAAACATACTAGATGTTATTTTAAACTTTTACCTTATTTCATGTATAAAACTCAGATTTTCTGGGAGGGCAGCAAGAAATTCTATCTAAGATGCATGAATGTTTTTTCCTTTAGTCATTCTCAAGTGAGTTTTCAGCAGGTTCACAGGGAGGGAAAATGTCCTTTGGAATCATTCATTTATTTGTTCATACATTCAATAAACATAATGAATTGATGTTATATGTAAGGCAGTGCTTAGGATGATTTAGGGTATATAAAACTGACAAAAGCATGGCTCCAGAACTTAGATATTTGCAACATTCCAACGTTGTTTGAAAGGGAAGACTCTTGGGCAGGCATCTTGTAATTCAAGACAGTATGCTCTAAATGCTTTATGAAGTAGAAAGGAAATCCTTATTGGTTGAAGAGGCAAGAAGAGAGGTCTTCTCTAGCTGGCCGGCCTGGGTTCTGTGGGCTTTTGTACAAACCAGAACCCTGTCTCCATCTTCTAATGCTGCTAAAGTTAGAATGAACAACCAGACACACTAATACAAGCCCAAATGACTGAGCAGCTGGAAAAGTGCTAAGGTCAACATACTTCCCAGCTCCCACGCCATCCAGGTTGCAGGGGAGCTGCCATGTCACAAGAAGTTCTCGTCCCCAAACCAAGCTGATTAGGCTAGCTAAGAGCTTTAAAATCAAGTGGAACCCATCTGTCCCTTTCCTCGAAATTTTTATTTATTTATTAAGAGACAGGGTCTTGCTCTGCTGCCAGACTATAGTCAAACTCTTGGGCTCAAGCAATCCTCCTGTTCCAGCATCCTAAGTAGTTGGGATGACAGGTACAGTACACAGTGCCCACTTCTGGAGGACTTTTGGTCTTGGGCCTGAGAGCGGAAAGTCTTTTGTGACTGGACTAGAAGATACATGTTTTGGGAGCTGCCGGCAGCCATGTTTCCAATGATGAGACCAGAGAGGTGAGGGACAGGAGTTCACTCTCAGCAAGAAAGAATGCAACAGAGGGTAGGAAAGAAGTCCTGAGGGAACATGGGAAACTGGTTATAGTAATTCCTAAACCCCTGTTGAATTCATGCTCTCAGGATCCACAAGACATTCCAATGTCCTCTATAACAAATCCTCCATTTTGCTTAAACCAACCTGAGTTGAGTTGGGCATCTGTCACTTGTATTACACAGTATTAAATTGAATGAAGTACACTAGCCCACACGCAAAATTTACAAAAATATTATCTGGAAATTCGTGATTACAATTCTCAACAGCCCTCACCTACAATGTGGAAATCGTATGTTGTCAATTTGTTGGAAATGAAGAGAGGAGTTAACAAAAGTGTGCCTCTGAACTGAGCGGTGCCTGGAGCTTTCCGCCCCATAAGACAGAGGGTGAAAGTACTTTCCCTTCACCTCACGGCAAGAGAATACACCACTTAGGCAGCTTGATGTTATTCCCTGTCGTTAGGAGGACCCAGAAGGCTGGTGCCTGACTCCTGCCCATGAAACCTCAAAGATAGGAGGGCTTGGCAAGCCAGCTGCTTCAGTTGAGAAGCTAAGGAGAGCTGCTGCTGAATTGACACTGGCCTTTACTCCTGTGATTTGTCAGAACAAAAGAGGCAGGAATGCTTCTGATGGACCATGTAGGCACCAGTGAGAGAGAGAACTGACTTAAATCCAAAGGATCTCAGTGGAAATCCAATAGGGAGAATCCATGTGGAGTAGACTGTCAGAAAACAAGGCCCTTAAAAGGGGAGTGACCGATAGGAAGGCAATACTGAGCCAGGGTCATGGGAATTGATGTCAGTTTCCCAGCAGGGCCTCTGACAAACCATGAGAGTGTCATGAGAGGCAAAACAACTCTAGGCCTTTAGCTCTGCCAGGCCCAGAGCTCCTGAAGCCGTTTTAATACAATAGCTATCAAGAGAAAACTTTCCTGTTCTTTTAACCTCTTCTCCCTCCCAAGGCTCCAACTCCAGAGGGGTCAGAAACAGTTGAACAGAGGGGAGGTATCTGAGAAAGGAAGAGAAAGCTGATGGCATCGTCTTTACTCTGTAGTAGGGGTCTGTCTGTGCTAACTGCAGCTGAGACAGTGGGGATAAGCGCTGTCTTTAGTGATGGAAACAATGTCCTGTGTTCACCAATTTCTCCTCAAGTTTTTTCCTTCAGACGTCCCAGCCTTGCTGAAGTGGGGTGGGACAATATGAGTAGTTCTGTGGAAGAAAATGTGATTGGAAATGCTGTGTGTCGTATCCAGACTAAGGCATAGCAAGGGCCCTGTAAGCCTCTAGGCTTTCTGTCTCTGTTGCCCAGAGCGTGAAGACATGTGTTGGTAATGGAACCACAAGATCAAACTGGCCTGAATCTATGAGTCACCACATGGAGGACAGCTGCCTGGAAGAGTCTCCTGACCTATCGTGGGCTCTGGGTGAATGAGAAGTATAATAAAATGTATGCATTAATTACAGAGCTTTTAGTCTTCTTTGTTAGCACAGCATAGACCTGTAACATCCTGATTAATATGTCTTTGTATAAAGATCAATGTGTTGACTGTTTTATTGAACTAGACACTTTTAATTATTGATTTAAGATATACTGATGACTTAAAATGACTTAAATTCTCTAAAAGTAAGCAGAAAAATTGGAGATATTACCCAGTGTCAAGGGACTGAACAAGCTCTGAATATATTTAAATGGCAATGGCAAATAAAAGAAAAAAAATTTTTGAATATGTCTCATGGGTCTTGTTTATTCAACACACTGGTTACAGTTGCATTGGGAAAAGTAACTCTGTCTCATAGAGTTGCTGTCAATTGAAAACAACTTGGCTTATGTTAGGTCCTTAGTAAAAGTTCATTTCTTTCTAGGGCAATGAGTGGGAAATATAAATGTGTACATAGGAAGTACAGAACAAGGAATGAGGGATGCAGGTAAAAAAATGTAGCCAGCTTTACCCTTCTGTCCCAGGCAGGACATCTTTCTGGATCTAGAAGTCCGATGCCTCCCAGAGATGTTGGGGGGAAAAAGACTGAGGTTTAGAAAACCTCCTGAAGTTTAGAAAAAGAGGACTTGCTTTGGGAATGTAAAATGGGGGCCAGGTATGGTGGCTTATGCCTGTAATCCCAGCACTTTGGAAGGCCAAGTTGGGTAAGTTATTTGGGCCCAGGATTGTTTCAGACAAGCCTAGGCAATATGGTGAAACCCCGTCTCTACACACAATATATAAATTAGCCAGGTGTGGTGGCGCATGCACCTGTAGTTCCAGCTTCTGGGGAGGCTGAGCCCAAGAGGCAGAGGTTGAAGTGAGTGGGATTGCACTACTGCACTCCAGCCTGGGAGACAGAGGATGACACTGTATCCAAATAAATAATAAAATGGGGAGGGGCCCAGGGAAGCAGACATGACTGGCTGGGTGATGGTAAGCAAATACTCCACCTTTCCAGCCCCAGTAAGTACATCTGGATGAGATGACCTTCAGGCCCTCTGAGGCTCCAACATCTACTTGGAGATGAGACAATCTATGGCGGCAAGGGGTGGTTCAGCATATGCTGTCTTAGGCATGGTGGGGGTCAATCCATTAGGGAGGGAAAGCTGGACTGGAGGGATCTATGGCTTCAAGGCCCACACATCCAGACCCAGTAACACTCTCTTCATCCCCAAGCCCAAATTGCTTTCTTGTAACACCACCAGGAAAGCGCATTTGCCTTAGCTGGTGCAGCTCAGCCTCCAGTCTCCCCAGGCCTGGCCATAAAGCTGGCTCAGGCCCCAAGCTATGCATGTGAATATAACACAAATATTTATCCTGTCTATAGAACACCATGCTTGTAAAAATTGCCCACTGGAGCTGGGCCCCCATGGTCTTGTAAGGTGAAGGTGGGCTACAGCAGGCAGTTGTGGGGCCCTGGACCCCATCTAGGGTAGTCGTGTTGAAAACTAACCCAGCTTTTGGGGAGTATTTGCTGCAACTGCAAAGGACAGATTCTATTTCAGACCCGTGGTGTGTGTATTTCTTACTGACTCCTTTTCAAAGCCAAATCAATATCAGGCCAGCCAGGAGATTTCTGGGGATATAAACCCTGGGGCTGAGAGGAGCAGGGAGGACTCTGCTGTGGGATCAGCAGAGCAGAGCTCTCTGGGAGGCCCCTGTTTTGGCGATATAAGAGCTCATCACACTGGCAATAAAAGCAGAACTGTTAGACTCTTCCCTCCTGTCTGGATCACAGCCTCCCTGTAATAGGGGTTCTCCTGAGGAGTCTCACTGGCCAGGGGGGAGTGGGTGTGGGTGGTGGTGTGGGCTTCCTGGCGCACACACTTTGGAGATGCCCCTGCTGAGGTGGGGGGAAAGGCCTACTCCCCCTCCTCTCACAGCAGGCACTGCTCAGAACAGCATTTTCTACCAGTTTTGAATAACACCCTTCCAGAGGGACTTCTCCTACCTAGCGCAATGAGAAAAGGGGAGTTTTTACCAGGACTAGTGTCACATAGGTGATGGAGGCTCTAGCCATCTGATTTCAGGTTCAGCCCTTAAGACAAAAAAACTCTATTTATCTATTCTCCAAAATTGCCATCCTACCAGTAGAGACTCATTCCTGTGAGCCTCTGTAAACCCAGAGACCTGAGGCAGTGGAAGCACTTTACTCACTGTGAATATGTCGTCAGTGTCTTTCCACTCTCATTTACTCATTCAACAAGTCTATTGTGAGTATCCACAAAGGATCATTCCCTACGAGCCAGGTACTGTCCAGGGACTCACAGAAGCAGAGGGAAGAGAGAGACAAGCTAGGCTCCAGATGCTGCAGACTCAGGAGGTGAGGCCATGGGAGGGGCTCAGGGAATTGAGCCACAGGAAAGATGCCCTTGGCCCATTTCGCCACTCCAAGAGGGCCTCAGCTGGGTGGCCTCCTGGTTTCCCTGATGAGGTACAGGGAGGCTTTGATAGAAGCTCCAGATTGCACCGTGAGCTCCCAGCTCTTTGGTTAATTCCAGAGCCCCTGATTGGTTTCATCCCATGGTACTTGAGGATCAGACATGGAAACCTCCAGAGACAGAACTTGGGGTAAGGAGGGGAGGAGGAAGAGGCTACTAAAGAGGGTTCCCAACCCTATATTATTATTATGAGACTCCCAAATTTTCTCTCTGTCTCTTCCCTTCTCTCCCAGTAACCCTAACAGACAGTTCCAGCAATAGCCTGGGAAGGCCACAGGGTGGGCATCTCATCTCTCTGCCCCTCAGTTCCTTCTTCCACTAAAGCAAAAGGAGGAAGGCTCCCAGCCCACATGCACACATTCTGCTGCTGTAACTGCTCAGAGCCCCTTTTCTCAGGGGAAACAAGGTCAGGAACCTCTCCCAGCCAAAGCCCCCCTCTCCCAGGGAAGATTTTACCAGTTGACTTGTTATTAATGATGTTCTAAAAGCAGCAGGTTTGTGGCCAGGGGAAATCAATTGGCCAGAAATGTGACAAAAGGGGAAATACTCTACAGCATATGAATGTATGAATTATTGATGTCTTCAGTTTGAGGCTTTCAGACACCAGGGCTTAGCTGTAAACGGCAAAGTGCACTCTCTTCTTGCACCTCCCTCCCACCCACTCTCTCCTCAGTTTGGAGCCCTTGGAAGGTTTGCTCTGAATGTAGATTTGATCCCAGGGCCAGGGAAGCACATGGACAAGTGGAGGGAGGAGTCAGAGGGTGTCCAGCTGACCAGCTCTTTGAGGTCCCCATCTGGGCCTGATGGAACTATTCGGGGATCGGGGGCTCCACCCTCCCCAGGCTCAGCTGCCTTGAGTGACCCTCTGATTTCCACTTCCCCTGGTCTCCCAGGCTACAGTCATCTTTAGGGTTAAGGACTGCAGTCTGCTTTTTTCCTGCTTTTTCAAAGGGCCTGAAATTTCTGAGCATCACCTGATCTTTACACCGGGGAAGGAAGAAAAAAAATCCTCAGCTGCATACAAAAAACAAATCCTACTCCTTTTAATCTATAAACCATTATCTCCTCAATTCAAGCTTTAAGATTTGGGACCAATATACTATGCTAATAGCCCCTGAAAGATGTATTCAGAGGTCTGCTGTAGTCTGAAAATCATTTTTCCACAGGCTTTAAGAACAAGGTTTCTGGCGGTCGTCTCCCACACTTGCTCTCTCCTTTTGCTTTTCAAGTCTCTGTTTTTCACTAGCTATTGCTATTGCTCATAGCTCTGTAAATAATCTCATTGCCCCACAAATGCTGACTCCCTCTAAGAGGATCTAGCAAATCCTGATTATGAATTCGTGTCCCTACTTCTAACCTGCCTGCTCACCCCTCCTGCCTTGTCCCTGCTGGGTGGAAATGCATATAGGAAGCTCAGTTACAGGCTGACAACTTGAGCAAATGAATGAACACATTTCCTGTCTACAGGATAGAATTTCACTTGGAAATTGTCCCTGGCCTCCTCAGTCAGTGCATCAGGTCCACCGCCCATGTCAGGACCCTTGAAGGGAGAAGAGGGAACAGCTGTTATGCAGATGAAATGCTACTTGCTATCAGCAACTCTCCCCAGATGCCTAACCCTTTCCCTGCCAGGCCATCGCTCTGAGCCTTTGTAAAGCACACTTCTATTGACTTCTGAGTTGCTGGATTTTAACTATCTCATAAGCAGCATGTGACAGAGACATTTGATTTCTGAGCATCTGCTGGAATGAATCCCTTGTTCAGGCTCTGTGCTCACTTTTTTAGGATCACTCACTGCTTCGCCTTCCAGAAAGAGTGATCATAGAGAGGCTAAGTCAAGTGGACTTGAGGGAGAGGGATGCAGACCCCTTGAGATGACCCTTCAGGTAGAAATTTCTACAGACCCTGCAGAGAAAAGGGCTAGAAAGCAGATGGAGGTAGAGAAAGAACTGCAGTCTATGGGTAGTTTCCCCAAAGTGAAGGTCTTAGGGGGCCAAGGTATGAAAGGAAAAATAGGCAGGACTAGAGAAGCCAGAACTGAGGCTAAGGACTGTAGACTTCCCTCATTTCCACCCTGCTCCTGGTCAGCCAACACTGGCTACTTCTCTGGGTCTTCAGGGAATTGTTGGCCTCTCTCTTTGCCATCTCTGCTTTCCTTTCAATGAAACAAGGAGCAAAGAGATCCATTAGTACCAGCTTCCACCAGACTTATGTCCAAATAGTCTGGCTCAGAGCTAACTCTTGAGTCTTTTTCAGCTTTGGCTTCCCTCAGTTTCCCCATGAGGCTAACGTGGGTGGAAGGAAAACAAGACCACAGTAAAGACAGAGTTTAGATTACTCTAGGCAGGATTGCTATTGCCTGCACAAAGACACTTTTCCACCGGCCATGACCTACAGCAGTGAGGTATCCCGCTTGCAGCAGCACCTGCTGATTGCTTGCTTCCCTTCTCCCCAGTCCCCCTGCTTGATTGCCTGTGCAGGTTCTCCCGTCCCAGAACCAGCTGTGGTCCCACATCCCTGCCCAACTTGCTGCTTACCTGCTAGGAAAACTGCCACATGGCTGGATCTTAGATGCCCCTGGGGATGCAAGAGCTGCTGTAAACAATCCTGCCATTTGCCTGTAAACTACCAAAGTGGCAGCTTCAGTAACACCAACATCACACCTCTCCTTGCGTCAGCACTAGTGAAAAGTACACAGGCTCTTAACCCCATCACAGGCCTCACTTGCCTGGACTAAAACACCCCCTTAATGACCTGGCAGGAGCTGCCCTGGCCAGTGGCTGCCTGGCACAACAACCCATGAGTCCTGCCTGATGAGTGACAGGTTCACTAAAGCCTAATGAGTGCTTTAGTGACAGATTTTGAGCTAGCTAGTCAGGACCCTATGCAAATCCACTGTCCGTGAGGCAAACAGGAGGGTGGGGTTCTGGGAGGGTGGTGAAGGAAGTATACAACATGAGCTTCTTCAGGAGAAGGAGGTACACAGTGCAGTGTAACTGTCAACAGCCCCAGAACCCCAGGTCCTGGCTGTGATTTCTGCTCATATAAGGTTACTTAGGACAAGGTTCTTAGCATCTCTGAAATCAGTTTTTCTTCCTATAAAACAGAAATAATAAACCCTTTCTCATACACTTGTGAAGATTAAAGATAATGTGTCCAGTACATAATAGATTTTCAATAAATGTTAATTTATCTTTCCGTCCCTCCGAACCCGATGCGGTGATCTAAGTGGGGTAACAATACTCAATCAATATCCTTCCATCCAATCAGAAGCCTTTCACATACACTGTGTCTTTAAACAGCCATTAGAAGTCAACTCAACCAGCCTTCTTCTAGTGCTTGATTGCCGGCTATGTGCTTTCTTGTAGGTGGTTTTTGAGCCCCCTGCTTGAACACCTCTAGGGACAGTGATCTCATTAGCTCCCAAGATAGCACATTATTTTTAGATAGTGCTGCCTGTTTGAAAGTTCTTTTGATTGCACAGAAACCACTTACCTGTAACTTTCACCTGTGTGTCAATTCCCCTCTAGGAGCATCTGGACTGGTAAAATTTTTTAATTGATTTGATTTGATTTTTTAAATTGAGAAATAAAAATAGTCTATATTTATGGTATGAAACAATATATGTATTGGTAAATCAAGCTAACTAATATATGCAATATGTACAGATTTTTTGTGTGTGTTAAAAATACTTAAAATTTACACTCTTAGCCATTTTCAAGTGTACAATATATCATTAACTGCAGTCACCATGTTGTACAAGGCTGAATTTTGAATTTACTCCTATCTAACTGAAATTTCACATCCTTTGATCAACATCTCTCCATCTCCCCCACCTCCTGCCCATGCCAAATATCTGGTAACCAACATTCTATTCTCTGCTTCTGAGTTCAACTTTTTAAGACTCCACATATAAGTGAGATCATGCAGTATTTATCTTTCTAAGCTTTCTTTATTTCACTTAACATAATGTCCTCTGGGTTCATCCATGTTGTTGTAGGTCATAGGATTTCCTTCTTTTTAAAGGCTGAATAATATTCCATTGCATATATATATATATATATATATATATATATATATATCACATTTTCTTTATCCATTCATCCCTTAGTGGTTGATTCCATATCTTGCCTATTGTGAATAATGCTGCAATGACTGTGAAGTGTAGATAATCTCTTCAACATACTGATTTTATATCCTTTGGAAATATACCTAGCAGTGGGATTGCTGGTTCATATTGTAGTTCTATTTTTAATTTCTTCAGGAGCCTCCATACTGTTTTCCATAATAGCTGTACTGATGTACATTACCACCAACTGTGTCAAGGGTTCCTTTCTCTCCACAACCTCACCAACACTGTTATCTTTCATCCTTCAGATTGACCATTCTAACAGGTGTGAGATTGAGGTTTTAATTTACATGTATGTGATTATTAGTGATGTGGAGCATTTTTTCATATGTCTGTTGGACATTTGTATGTCTTCTTTAAAAAAATGTTTATTCAGGCCCTTTATCCATTCTTAAATTGGATTATTTATTTTCTTATTATTGAGTCATTTGAGTTTGTCACATATTTTGAATATTAACCTCTCATCAAATATATGGTTTGCAAATATGTTCTCCCATACTGTGGGTTGTTTCCTCAATCTGTTGATTATTTTCTTTGTTGTGCAGAAACTTTAGTTGACGTAATTTCATTTGTCTATTTTTGCTTTTGTTATCTATGCTTTTGTGGTCAAATCTAAACAATCATTGCACAGACAAATGTCATGAAGCTTTTTCTCTATGTTTTCTTCTAGTTGCTTTATGGATTCCGATCTTACATCTAAGCCTTTGATCCATCTGGAGTTGATTTTTGTATATGATATGAGATGAGGGTCTAATTTCATCCTTCTGCATGTGAATATCCAGTTTTCTTAGTACTATTTGTTGAAGAGAACTAAACTTTTCTCATTGTGTGTTCTTGGCAACTGAGTCAAAAATAAATTGATTACGAATTCATGGATTTATTTCCAGGCTCTCTATTCTGTCCTATTGGCACGTGCCTGTTTTTACACTAGTACTGCGTGGTTTAAATTAATATAGTTTTGTAGTAGATTTTGAAGTCAAGTAGTGTAACACCTTCTGTCTTGTTCTTTTTGCTTCAGATAGCTTTGACCATTTGATCATTCAGGGTCTTTTCTGGTTTCCTATGAATTTTGGAATTTTTTTTTCTATTTCTGTGAAAAATGTCATTGGAATTTTGACAGAGGTGGCATTGAATCTGTCAATATCTTTTGGCAGTATGGACATTTTAATAATAGTAATTCTTCCAATTCATAAACGCAGAAAATCTTTCCATTCATTTGTGTCTTCTTTAAGGTATTTTATCAATGTTTTAGAGTGTAGATAGATCTTTCACCTTCTTATTTAAATTATTTCTATGTATTCTATTTTTCTGTAGCTATTGTAAATAGGATTGCTTTCCATCTCTTTTTCAGATAGTTTATTGTTAGTTTATAGAAATGCTGCTCATTTTTGTATGTTGATTTTACAGATTCTGCAACTTTATTGAATCTGTTATTAGTTCTAATAGTTTTTTGGTAGAGTCTTTAGGGTTTTCTATATATGATTATATCATCTACATGAAGACAATTTAGATGCCTTTTATTTCTTTTTCTTCCTTTCCAATTTAGATGCCTTTTATTTATTTTCCTTGCCTAATTGCTCTTTAGGACTTCCAGTACTATGGTGAACAGAAGTGGTAAGAGTGGGCATCCTTGTCTTGTTCCTAATCTTCAAGAAAAATTTTCAACTTTTCAATGTGGAGTGTGATGTCACCTGTGGACTTGTCATATATGTCCTTTATTGTGTTGAGGTACATTCCTTCTATACCTAATTTGTTGACTTTGTATCATATCATAAAAAGATGCTGCCACCTGGACCAATTCTGATTCCTCCCTTGCTTGGCACTGCAGGAGACACATAAACCTTTCCAAGAAGACCCTCGTAGACCAAGATGGCAGAGGGGAAAGGTAGAACCTTGCTGCCCTGTATGTGCAGTTTTTGTGTACATAGGATATTGAATCAGGGCCCCCACATTAAAAGTCAGCTTCCAGCAAGGTTTCCTCATCACAAGGTTCAGCCTTGGACTCTGAGCCAAGTTTCCCTGAAAATGTAGAGAGGAGATGGGTTGATCTACTTGTACAGCTTCTCCCAAGGTTGATGTGGGGATACAGTGAACCCGGATGACCTGTGCTCTGGGGAAGGCGTCAGAATCGCCTGGCGATGAACTCCTGCCTGTAGGACTCAGGCCTCCAGGAGCCATGGGTGCAGGGTAGTCCTGCAGCAGAAGCCTGCCTGGTCCTGCCTCCTCTGCTGCAGGCCAGCTTGCTGCGGTACTTGCCAACCACCAGCCACCAGCTCTTAGGATTATTTTATAGAAGTGGAATTCATTTTGAGATGAAAGCAGGCCTGTGCTCCGTGTACACCAGCCAAGTGCTGGGCAGCAGGGTTCACTTTGCTGTAGGCAGCTGCTCGTTTTTAATCCCTTAGAAAGGAGATTTCATGGGATTGAAGACCTGTTGAGTATGAGCTGTAGGAGCCTGAGTTCTCCCTGGGAGTGAGAGCCAGAGCCATGAAGAAAAGTAGGAAGAGAGCTTCTCTGTAACTGGGACTCTTACTGCGGAGTGAGAGGGTAGGTCCCAGGAGGTAGGAGGAGGTTGGCAGAGTCCGGGAGAAGATGTAGCATCCTTACATGAAGGCCCCATTTCTGGCCAGCCCAACCCTGAAGCAGAAGGCAGTGTGGCCCGCTTGAGGGTGGGTTAGGACAGCTGATGGTAATGGTCCCAAAACATGACCAGGCCCCACTGCCCACCCTGAGGAACACCATCTGTGGGCATAAGGAGGCCACTGCAGCCCAGAGGTGGGCCAGTTTTTGCATAGGTTCTCCAGACCCCCGACAACTCTGTCATTCTGAAGCATGTCTCTGCACTCCACCCACTGCTTCCCTGACCCCCTCCCCTCCTGCGAATGCTGGGAGTCAGCCTTGTGGAAATGCCTGTTTCATGTGACGTTACCCCAATACAGTCTCTGTTACAAAGCCTTTGTCAGCCTCCTGTTTGCAGGGGCTTACCATTTTGTGGCCCAGAAATGTCAATTCTTTTCCACGGGGGTTTTCTCCAGCCCAGCCCCCTTTCTACTTGGGCCCTTTGTCTTTTCCTTCTCTCTAAGGTGAGGGTGACTTACTCGTCCTAGGCCTGCATCTCAGGGCCTTGGCTTAGTAGCCCCCTCAGGAGGCTCTTCTTATTGTTCTCTGAACAGTGGGATTCAAGGAATCAAAACCCATCTTGTCACAAATATATTTTCATAGGCCCACCAGGCGCAGGTGCTGAAGTGCTCCCAGTTCCAGCCATTGTGTTGTTAAGAACAATTTCTCTTCAGAAAGACCCTGTCAAAATGCAAATGTTACCAGAGAAGGATAGCACATTAACTTATTACATCCATTATCACTTTAGTGCGGTTTATCAGCTTCCCAGCTGAGAACAGGGCCCTGGGGAGAGAGAGGGGAATGCTGAACAGGTAAGGTTCCACACAGGGCAGGGGAGGGGAAGGCTGTGCGGGGAGCTCTGGGCAAGATGAGGGCCCTGGGAAGGAGGCTGCAGTACAGGACGGGGCGCAAGGCAGGGGAGCCCCTGGTGTGTCTGATGCTCAACGCTGCCTCATTTTCAGAAACAGGCGTCTTTGGATAAAGATAGTCCCTTCTCTATATAAACAGAAAGGATTTCATTTCCTGTGGATTATTTTAAAATCATTATATTCACTTTTTTTTTTTTTTTGTTTTTGGAGATGGAGTCTCGCTCTGTTGCCCAGGCTGGAGCGCAGTGACACAATCTTTGCTCACTGCAACCTCTGCCTCCCAAGTTCAAGCAATTGTCCTGCCTCAGCCTCCTGAGGAGCTGGGACTCCAGGTACCCACCACCATGCCCAGCTAATTTTTGTATTTTCTTTTTTTTTTTCTGAGACGGAGTTTCGCTCTTGTTACCCAGGCTGGAGTGCAATGGCGCGATCTCGGCTCACCGCAACCTCTGCCTCCTGGGTTCAGGCAATTCTCCTGCCTCAGCCTCCTGAGTAGCTGGGATTACAGGCACGCGCCACCATGCCCAGCTAATTTTTTGTATTTTTAGTAGAGACGGGGTTTCACCATGTTGACCAGGATGGTCTCGATCTCTTGACCTCGTGATCCACCCCCCTCGGCCTCCCAAAGTGCTGGGATTAATTTTTGTATTTTCAGTAGAGACAGGGTTTCACCATGTTGCCCAGGGTGGTCTCGAACTCCTGAGCTCAGGCAACCCAACAGCCTCAGCTTCCCAAATTGCTAGGATTATTACAGGCATGAGCCACCACGCCCAGCCCCCAAATTTAGTTTGGTCATACATTATTTTCCTTTGTAACCATTTGCTACTCAGTCTAATAGTGATATTAATTTATATTCCCTGAAGACATACCAGGCATACACTAAACGGCAGGGAAAGTCAGACTGAGTTTGAAACTGTGTTGCAGGCCATCCTTAAAGAGGAGAATTCACACTTATATAATGAAGCCATGACAGCCTAAGGCATTTTTTTTCCTACCAATCTCCAACGGGTGGGGGCTATAACAGATGTTTTCTCCCTCCCTGTTTCTGATAGCAATACCAAGCAGGAATTTTATGTTTGTTCATTTTGCAAAAAAGAGAAGCAATTGTTCTTTACAAGCCTAATTCCCTTCTGCGAAAAGTAGGTACTGCACACAAGAAGTCTGTCTTGCTCTCCTGCAGCTTGGGTGGGAGGTAGAAAAGATCAGGAGGGAACGCTGGTGAGAGTGAAAGTAGTTCGAGTTCCTGGAGACAATCCAGAAGGCCAAGGGGTGTGGGATGGGGAAGAGGAGCCAGCAGTTGCAGTTATAGGGCCTGGGGCTGCAGAGGCAAGAGCAGAGGCCTCAGACCTCTGGAGGCAGGCCCAGGCTGAGGGGGCTTTCACAGGAATCTGACATTCTTTTTGAATATTTGTTGAATGTTTGAATATTTGTTGAATATTTGAATATTTGTTGAGGTTTGCTGCTCAATAACATCCTTCTTCATTCCTACCCTGCTTTCAATAAAATCTAACACACACATAGAAGAGTAGTGTGGAGAGTGCATTTGTAAATCCTACAAAGGGGCTGAGTTCGGCACCTGGGTTGATGTGTTATAAGAGGGGAACAGTAGGAGTGGGCAGCAAGCAGCCATAGCCTGGATGAATGCAGAGGAAACCCTGCTTTGAACCAGATGTGATCATGAGGACAAAAGCCACCTGAGAACCTGAAATCAGGGTGACGTTGAACTTCCACAGGGTTAGGAGGTGGTGGGATTCCCCCATTTCCTGGTCGGAGGTGGCAGGCAGGGAGTGATGATAAATCCAGAGGACAGTTCTTGTCATTTGAATTTCAAAAGCCCAGCACTCAAAGCAGGTCAGACAGAACCCAGGAGAACACCAGCAGATTTGGAACAAGACACGTCTAGGTGTGTGGAATCCAGACTCATCTAGACGCACTTAGCAAGGAAGGAGAGTCAAGGAATCCGGATAGGTAGTGTCTGGTGAGTGTTCCCAAAAAGAAGTATGCAGGGGTATGGGCAGTAGCCTCACAAGGTTTCCACAAAGCAGAATATATCATGTGCAGCTGAGAGCTGTGGGCATGTGACCCAGAAAAGCCCAGAAACCTGGAAAGCCTCTGTGATGGGAAGAGGACACAGCAGTGACCAGGTAACCAGAGGACAGCCCAGATAGGACAAGGACATGTGGGTGGATGCCAGTGAGATGTCACCAGGGAAGGGATCGCACCCCTGTCCCCCACTGCATGCAAGGGCACCAGGTAGCTCTTCCCTAAATTAGATGCAACCTCCTATAAAATGAAAAATGGGAGACTTGAAATTAACCAAGATTAATTTCCTGCCACGGAATGGGAGCTTGAAATTGAAAATCATTTGAGTTATAGAAAATGTAGCTAAATTTTTTTGTATAAATGGGTCTGTGAACTGAGGTCCTCACACAATGACATTTTTCATGGAGTATTTTGAGTCTTGGTGCAGCGTGGGATGTTCTAATGGTGTTAAGGGGTGCCTTTGGCGATACAATTTCCTGTTTCTAACTTTCCAAAAGGAAAGGAGGACCGAGTGAGGACTGGGAGCCCCCTCCTGAGCTGCGTTTCCAAACAATGTGCTCAGACTCCAAGTGGGGAGATGCCTTCTTTTTCCACTCTCACACACAAGCTGGCCATTTCAACCCTGGAGTTACACTATCTCAGTGAAAAGAATGAAACTGATACAACCAGCTGCCGGGATTCTTGTACCAACACAGCGAGCGCCTGACCGCCCCCCGCAGGGTTCCAGGGGGAGTGACTCATCCACAGCCAAAATGGCAAACAAAACAATGACTAGGCAGGCAGAGCCACCCAAATGTCAGCAGAGAGAAAAACTGTAAATGAATGAGCCCCAAATGGCTCTACAACAGACATCCCAAGGTTGGGGTGCAGAACCCGGGTCGCCCCACTTGGCAAGCAGTCGGTGACCACCCATTGGCGATGGGAGAGGGGGATATGGGACATCTGAGCCTCCTCAAGTCACTACCGTTGAAATTCACAATCAACATGGGTCACTGCTTTGGCAGGCAGCCCGTCCTTCTCCGCCCCCTCTTCTTGAGTTTGTAGAAAAGGCTTTTCTCTGGACTCAAAGGAGGTAGGATTCCCCTGCCTTTTTTACTACCTGCTTCTTGCCTCACTGAATTCTTTTTTGTACCTTTTCCCTTTGGTGAGTGGGTGCCACTTATCCAGCAAGAATGAACCAGCTTATATAGTCTTTCGTTCATTCCCTTGGCTTCCCTTCTTTTCTTTTGCCTGCCCTTGAGTTTCTTGGATTAGGCTGCCTCTGCTCAAGGCTGGAGCATGGTTTTTACAGGGTGCTTCCTGGGCTGACTTCAGAACTTTGGAGGTCAGGGAATGGAGTACTTTATCTCTGTATCCTCAACTACAATATTCACCTCCACCACTCAGTACGGGAAGCAGAGTAGATGGTCCAACCAGACTAGAAAGAATACTGCTGGGGAGAGTTCCCCAGCCCCCAGAGGTCAACCATTAATCACCCTCTGGAAGCCTGTTGCAGGGTTTGTGATGGAAATGACTCCGTTGTCATGGTAACTCTGGCTTGACCAGGGCTGCTCCAGCCTAACTGCCTCTTCTGGGTTTTAGGTTTATTTACAAGCTGTGACTCCTGCACAGCTTCTTCAGAGCAGCTTCTTGCCATCTGGGACCTGAGGGAAGGGCTGGGGGTGACATAGGCCTAAACCAGTCCTTGTTCAAAACAATGGTTTCAAAGCTGTTCTCCCATGCAAGAAAGACGAGACCTTTCACTGTAGTGCTGACCTATGTCCTGCCTGTTGACTGGACGTGTCCCAGAGGGACAGAATTGTATATCAGGACTTTGAAGTGGAAACACCTAGATTTGAGCACGGTCTCTGCCTCTTACCAGTTGTGCATCATTGGGCAAGTTACTAAAATGCTGATCTTCAGATTCTCCCCCTCTAAAAGGAGTCCTCAATACCCAGTTCACAGTGTAATTGTTAGAATTATAAGCACATAATGCAAGAATGGCACACTTTTTCTGTAAAGGGCCAGGCAGTAAATATTTTAGTCTTTGCAGGCCACGCGGTCTCTGTCTCAACTATTCAACTCTGCCCTCAAAGCATGAAAGCAGCCCCGATCAAGAGTAAACTAAAGGGTGCAGCGGAGTTCCAGAAAAACTCAGGTGGCCTTTGCTGGGCAGTCTGAGCTGACCGCAAATTCTAAGCAGGAGCCACATCTGAATGAATAATATGCATCACTGACCACCGCGGAGAAGAGGTACCAGTGAGGGAAGCAGCGTGGTGACACAGCCGAGGGCAAGGTGAGAAGTTCAGGATGGCTTCAGAGCCCGGACTCTGACAGGCTGTGCACGACCACTCACATCTCTGGGGAAAGCCACAGTGTGCCAGCGGCCCAGTGACCTGCTATGCTCAGTTGTGATTTATTAATGCTCTCACCCAGAGCCTCTCTCCAAGAGGTTTGCTGGGGGTGAAGGAAGAATATGGGATCCCTAATTCATTCAGAACACCCTGATTTATACCAGCTCCTGGCAGTGGCATTTTCCAAGACCCGTCAAGAGTGAAGGGGGTTTAGAACTCTGTTTTCAATTCTGGGTTCACTGGTTCCAAACAACTAACGGGTTAGAGATAGGCCAAACCGGTTTTGCCCTAAAGGCTCTCAGCCCTGCCGAGGGGTAAGCAGGTGTTACCCTTCAGTCCATCTCCCTCCTAAGACAAGAGGTCAGGTTCTCAGAGCCAGCAGGCTTCGGGCTGAGTACATCTGTTGGTTCGGAAGGGTGGCACACAGCAGGTCGGCTGGGGCTGTGGCCTGTTTCAGAGCTCAGGACAATGATCTCTTTGGGGGCTGGAGGTTGACTGGCAGCAAGCAGGTCTGCTCTGGTCTGGAGGATCATGAAGTGGGTGGGGTTCGGTGCTGGAATGGACGAGTCTGGGACTTTCCAAGTCCATGGTCACAGTGCGAACACAGAAAGCACTTTCCCCCCTGGGCCTCAGTTTACCTCTCCGTAAAACAGGGTCCTTTCTCCTGCCCTCTCAGCCCTCCGTGAGTAGGTGGGTGGTGGCGAGGGCTGGCTGATCGTATCTGTGGGAACAGGTGGTGCACGACTCCAAGAGGTTTCTATTTATGCGGTTTATTCTGATGACACCGTGTTTTCTCCCGACAAGCTCGGGCGCTGAGCAGCTGTTCTTTCGCTCTCACCCCTGTGGTGTCGCTGTGAGGGGGAGTATTTCTACTTCTTGCTGACAGCTTTCTTTGCCATGGAGGTTTTATTCAGCTCCTTAATACCAATGCTTTACATGTGGATAGAACTTCACAGTTTACAAAGAGACATCTTCTGATTTTATCTCCATAACAACCCGCTGAGGTTGGCATGGCAGACTGGTCTATCCCGAATTAGAGATGAGGAAACCGCCCGTCAGGTTAGGTGGTTCAACCCTGTGCTGGGTTCCCACCACCAGTAGGTGGCCGGGCCAGGACTGGGACACATGCTCACCCCACCACATTAAAACTTCTCAGAAACCTGCTCCCCTTTAACAAGCTTTTGTTCTGGCTGGCCATGGTGGCTCATACCCGTAATCTCACTCAATTTGGGAGGCCAAGGTTGGGGGATCACTTGAGACCACGAGCTTGACACCAGACTGGCCAACATGGCAATTTCCTGCCTCTACTAAAAATACAAAAATTAGCCAGGCATGGAAGCAGGTACCTGTAGTTCCAGCTACTTTGGAGGCTGATGCAAGAGAATTCTTGAGCCTGGGAGGCGGATATTGCAGCGAGCCAAGATTGCACCACTGCACTCTACCTGGGTGACAGAGTAAGACTCTGTCTCAAAAAAGAAAGAAAAAAAACCTTTTGTTCTGGTGTACTTTTATTACATTAATGTAATAAAGATATCATGGAACAGTTTGTTTTGGAGGGACAGTGGGAAGGAATGTAAAAAAAATAGTAAGATGAAGAGGGCTTTTATTCTGGAAAGCTGCCTTCTGTCCCCAGTGCTGAACTTCCTGTCATCATCACCAAAATAAATTCCACTTTGAAATGTGACTTTTCCCCCAGGCCTTCCAAAAACTCAAGCCAGACAGGTTTAAGGGAGAGTGTGAGCTATTTTTACTACTGTCTGGTGTTCTCCCTATTCATTGTTGGAGGGGGAAAAAAAAGACGGTTAAAAATCCCCAAGAATTTTCTCTGGCTGTGAATTTGCACCCAGCTGTCTCCACACGCCCACACCCACCAGCATGTGGCTGTTCCACACTGCCGGCCCTGAGTTCAACATCATTTTCATCTTTGACAGGCTTGCTCAGCCACCATCTCTGAATTAGAGCAGTAGTTATGACCCAACAATGCCCTGGGCAGGTCCTTGAGACCCAAGACCAAGGACTTTCCAGTCTTTGGAAACCTAGTCAATGATCTTCTATGACCAGATGTCAAGGAATGGAGTCCTGACCTCAGTCACAGTTTCTAAAGTGATCCATTCTCTGAACTCTTGTACCCAGGAATCCTCTGGCCTTGCACCCTTGGGTGCTCTGCCTTTCCAAGGTCCCACCTGACTGGTAGCCAAAATTGTGAGCCATTGACGTAAACAATAAAAACAATAGCAGAACAAACCCATTAGGCTCAGCCAAGTCTCCCTGACCAAACCAAACCAAACCAAAACAAAACCAGGACTGAAGAAAGTGGAGAGAGACACTGGAAATCTTTTCAAATAGCCACTCCTTTCCCCACTTAAATCATGTCCCTCCCCTTCCTCACTATCCCTTTCCCCTTTTATCTTTTCTTCCTTCTTCTCCTCTCTCCCATAATGCCTGCATTTCCTCACTAAACAGATTGCCTACACCACAGACCCTGAAAAATATTCCCACCTGTAACCCATGAGGTTTGTGTCAATTTCAACTCTAGGTTCAATTCTGTTAACAAGAACAGTGAATTCCAAGAAACTGTTTAAATAATTTTGTTTTGTGGGAAGTTTTTGTAACAAAGTTGCAAGAAAAAATGACCGAATCTTGGATATGGTTATCCTGGAGGCTACAGAAGTGTTTTTACTCTAAGGATATTTGAAATAATGTCGTGTTAAAGGGTTATCGGGGATATCCCTTATGTCACTGCCTCTGACCCTGAGAATTTTGCCTGCTGCCCTCATCACACTCCTTCCAAGCCCTCACAGATGCCTGGATTTGGTAGCTGGCCAGGTATTCCTCACAGTTGTATGATCCGCTGGATTTAATCATCCACCAAATATCCTTTTGGGGACTTCAGTGGGATTCACACCTGGCTGGGTGCTGTGAAGAATTTTCTAAACATAAGACAGGATTGCTCTCCTCAGGGAGCTTACAGTCTAGATGAGAGCGGTACATGTAGCATGCACACAGCTAAACTGGATAGAAGGCAGTACCTAGTTAAGTGCTAGGCTATGTGGACTACAAATGCCATCCTCATTCTTGGTAGTCTTGAGTGGCCACTCCTCCCACTAGGGGCTCAGACCCAGGGAGATCAGAGTTCTGTCCTGAGCCCCTGGCTGGAGTTGTTTGAGTTCCTGTATGGAGGTCCCACCCAGTGAGGAGGAATGGGTCAGGGTCAGGCCTGAAGGGGTGTGTTGAGGTGTGAAGGATACCTCTTGGCACCAAACTTTCCAGCCTCCCTGGCTCCAGCAGGTGATGCGTTTGTAATGTGAGCCTAGTTTAGGCACAGGGGAAGACTAAGTCTGCCTTCTGCTCCATTCCAGCCCTCCCAGACCTCAGAGTCCTTTGTATATAGTGTACAAGTTCCGCTGTAGAACTTACTACATTGTGTTGTGTGTTCGTTATTTTTATCTCTGTCTCTATGAGTGCTTTGAGCTTGAAGACTTCCGTTTTGCAAAGGATCTAGCGAGGTGCCTATCACACAGTCAGTTTTAAGGAAACTTTAAAATGCTTATTGAATGTAGAATGTTGGCTGAGTATGGATGGTAGAGAACTGTTGTCCAGCTGCCCTCCCACATGGGATCCCACAGCACAGCCATACTATGCTTTGTTCCTTTTCCAATGTGTCTAAGAGGAGGAGTTGCTCCAGCGGACTGAATGTAAAGTCATAGCAAGCTCATCTTAGAAAACCCGGAGTGAAAGGACATTAGAATCCTGAAAGTTACTTCTCTATACATAACTTTGGGGTCACGAAGTTTAGTTTGGAATTGGTCAGAGGTGGAAACAGACCCCCCAGTGGGCCTCTCTCAACTATATATTTGGAAAAATTGATGTCTGCATTTTAATTCTCTCCAACATGTCATTAACTCCCACAGACACCCTTCCACTGAGACAAGACCCATGATGAGGATTGTGGGAGGAGAAAGAACTCTCTCTAAGGGTTCTGTCTTTTGCTCAGTGAAAAATGATCTATTAGAGGCTGACAAATCAATAAAGGTAATTTAAGCCCCTTTCTTGGAGTCTGTGTGACTTACAGGAAGGGTAGTGTAGCGCCTGGGTGGTGCCATGGTCCCCTTGCTCCTTCCCCTCTTTGCAATTATAGCAAATTTGCCTAATGCACTAAAAACCAATGAATCATGTCCACTGGTGATGGGACAGGAACAACGAGAAGGAAGATGTCGGATGCTGGCAGCTGCCCTGATAACCTTAGTTTTAATTAGGCTTTAGTGACTAACAAACAAAACAATCATTCATTCGTGTCAACTAACTATGGTGACTAAAAGGCCCGTATTTGGTTGTTGTAAATGAGCAAGTGTCCTAGGTATTGAGGAAAGCTAGGATGGCTTCTCTCCCATGGACCTCATCTCATGAAAGGGTGGGGGATCTACTCAACCGCTGGTAGACTTGGACTTATTTTATCCAAACTGGAGCCCAGGCTTACCAACTTGGATGTGTTCTACTTGTTCTTGCAATGGATGGGACTCCTATGGTGCTTGGACTCATTAGCATTGATAACAAAGTGGAAGTCACAGCATTCCTCTCTTTCAGGCCATGCACAGAATATTAATGATCTTAAAATCCAATCAGAAATTCTACAAAATAACTGGCCTGTATTTATGGAAACTGTCAAGGCCAAAAAAGATAAGGAAAGATACAGAAACGATTCCAGATTCAAGGAGATAAAGAGACATCATGACAGTTGAATGTTACCTGTGAGCCAGGATTTTCTTTACCCATGCAGAGCACTCTTAGAATAATGGGAGAATCTGAATAAAGTCTGTAAATTAGCTAATGAGTGTAATGTTAATTTTCCTAATTTTGACTATTATGCCATGTAATGTAAGATAATTCTTTTCTTAGGAAAGACACACGGAAGTACTGAGGGATAAAGTGGCAGCATATCTGCAACTTACATTCAAATTGTTCAGACAAAATTCTCTTTATTTTTCTATTTCTATCTCTCTATCTGCCTATTTCTATATCTATTTATTTGTCTATTTAATGTATCTGTGGTCTCTTTCCAGCGTAAGATCTGGGTGAAAGGTAGACTGGAATTCTTTGTAGTGTTTTTGCATCTTTTCTGGAAGTCTGAAATCATGACTAAGTAGAAAGCTTAAAACAATTCCAATCAGTAAAGAGATTGCCAACTACCACTAGTGGAACAATATATCTCAGATTCCTTTCTCCTCCCTTCTTCCCAAAAGAGCCTCTTTATCCAAATCATGCCGTTAAAATCTGTGACTTAAACCTCTAAATACCCAGGGAGTTGCGGGACCCCCATGACACTTCTCTGGATGATGGGATTTCTTACATGATGAGATTAAACGAGGAGATTTACACAAGGAACTAGTGAAAAATGAAGGAATTTGACCAGATGATCACCAAGCTTCTTTCTAAATCAACATTGTGTGACCTTCTCATCCTATGAAGTAGAAAATAAAATATAGTCATGTGTTGCATAACAACATTTCGGTCAACAATGAAATGCCATGGTGGTCCCATAAAATTATAATGGATGGAGCTGAAAAATTCCTGTCATAACTGTCATGATGTTACTCACATGTTTGTGGGCATGCTGGTATAAACAAACCTACTGTACCACCAGTTGTACAGAAATATAGCACATATTATCCGCACAATACATAAAAACTTGATAATGGTAATAAACAAAGATGCTACTGGTTTGTGTATTTTTTACTGATACTTTTTATTATTTTAAACTGTACTTCTTCTACTTATTTTTTTTAAAGTTAGCTGTAAAACAGCCTGAGGCAGGTCCTTCTGGAGGGATTCCAGAAGAAGGCACTGTGATCGTAGGAGGTGACAGCTCCATGAATATTACTGCCCCTGAAGACCTTCCAGTGGGACAAGACATGAAAGACAGTGATACTGACGATCCTAACCCTGTGTAGTTCTAGGCTAATGTGTGTGTTTTAGTTTTTAACAAAAACATTTAAAACGTAAAGAAATATATACAGAGAGAGAAAAGCTTGCAGAATAAAGATATATAGATATAAAGAAAATATTTTTGTACAGCTGTACAATGTGTCTGTGTTTTAAACTAAGTGTTGTTACAAAAGAGTCAAAAAAATTTAAACATTGAAAAGTTTATAAGGTAAAAAGTATAGTAAGCTAAGGTTAATTTATTATGGAAGAAAATGTTTAAAATAAATTGAGTGTGGCTTAGGTGTGTTTATAAAGTCTACAGTCGTGCACAGTAATGTCCTAGGCCTTCACATTCACTGCTCACTCACTCACTCACCCAGAGCAAATTCCAGTCCTGCAAGCTCCATTCACGGTGAGTGCCCTAGATAGGTGTACCCTTGTTTAACTTTTATGCCATATTTTCACTGTACCATTTTTATGTTTAGATATGTTAGCACTTAGCACTGCGTTAAAATTGCCTACAGTATTCAGTACAGTAACACGCTGTAAAGGTTTGTAGCCTAGGAGCAATAAGTTATACCTTATAGCCCAGGTGTGTAGTAGGCTATACCATCTAGGTTTGTGTTAAGTAGGCTCCGATGTTCACACAACCGTGAAATCGCTTACATACAGATGCATTTTTCAGAGTATTTTCTTACCGTTAAGCGATTCATGACTTTATGGTAATAGTTTGTGGCCTTTCCAACCTGAAACACCCCTCTTGCCTGGCTTTGCTTTTATTCCCTAAGACAACACCTGGCAGGGAAGTGGCCATTTCTGCCTGCTGCCTTATGGTAAACTTCTCTTGCTCCAGAAGCCCAAGAAAATGACATTCCAAGATTGTTCCTAGGAAGCTCACGTGGCCCCTTCTCTCCAGATAATTGCTTCCCGGATCTGCAGACCTAGTTGACTTCTTCAGGCTCCCCTGGGTAGCAGTAAGTCGATATACACTGTTAAATGCAAAGGATTTGTACAGATACTGAATGCATCTCTGTCTACATAAGTATGTACACATGCATTTTCCCAACACCAATCTCCAAAATTGTAATTCTAAAAAAATTTTCAAAATATGTCGTGTAATTTAAAATACTAAAAAAAAAATGTTTAACGACTGTTGTCAATTCTGAGTTTTCTGTACTTAAAGACCAAATCATCTCCCAAGAATGGCTGTGGTACTGTTGTAGATGGTGAGTAAAGTGGCTTGTGGCACCTCTGGAGAGAATCCCAGTGATGCTGAGCCCCAAGCCACCAGCCAGGACCTGATGCTCCTTCTTGCAGCCAGGAGCTAAGAAGTATATTTCTGGGAAAGGAGAAGACAAATGCGTGAGTGTGCATTTCTTGTTTGTGACTACATAGCAGGTGACTACAGTTGACACTGCCCCTTACCTGACAAAAATCCATCCTCTTCTTCTTTATTATTCGATCTCAATTTTGTTTGAGATTTCAATGTTCCCAGTTTAACACACTGACCTCCCCAGACTGTCCTGAAGCTGAGAGTACTTATACGATTCAGTTTTGGCAGAAAAGACAGAAAGAGGACTCTCACGGTAAGTTGTTTTTCCTGACAATAAATAGACTCCACTGGCAGCAGCCTTTTCCTTTGTCCTTCCCCTTGTTCGTGCCTGGATTGTAGAGCAGCTGTTCTTGGAGCCATGAGGATGAGAGCCACAAACCAGATGAAACAGGAGTCTAGGGGGGTTCTTGGGTGCTCCCCTGAATGCCTCTGGACATCCCATTATACAAAAAAACTCCTTGTATTGAGGCTTTTAATACATGCCACTGAATGCAATCCCAAAAGAGACCCTAATGCCATCACACCTGTTCTCAATATTGTGGTTTTCAGAGTCTAGGATCACACCCAGGGCCACCCCTCTGCTCATCATGACCACATGTTCCCCACCTGTCTTAGTCTATTCCTGCTACTATAACAAAATACCTTAGATGAGTAATCCATAAACAACAGAAATTTAGTGCTTACAGTTCTGGAGGATGGGAAGTCCAAGATTCACATACCAGTAGATTCGGCATCTGGTGAGGGCCCATTCTGCATAGATGGCACCTTCTACGTGTCCTCACATGGTGGAAGGAGCAGAGGGGCTCCCTCGGGCCTCTTTTGTAAAGACACTAATCCCACTGATGAAGGCAGAGCCCTCATGACCTAACTACCTCCCAAAGATCCACCTCTTCATATCATCACCTTGGCAGTTAGGTTTTAACATCTGAATCTGAGGGAGACACAAACATTCAGACCATAGCACTAGTCTACACTGTTTGCTGCAGAGATGCATCCACAAATGAAGCCGGAACAATCTGAAAAAAATCCAAACAAACTGATTTTCCTTACCTGTGAATTTAGAGCTGTGATAGTACAAAATCTGAAACTGTGGCAGCAGTGCTGTTGTAAGAGGAAAATCTGATGAGAATGAAACCGACATTTGAGCATATAAATCCAAGCTGATGAGGCTCCTGGGTTCTTCGGTGTCATTTGAGCCCCTATATCAAACTGTGCCTGAAACCAGAGCTAAGCTCAGACTTTTGAATTAAGCAAACCAATGACTTTCCTTCTTCCTTAAGCCCTTTAGAGCTTCCTTGAGCCAAGGAGTGCAGAGAAAGGCCTTATTGATTCAGAGGCTCCCTGAGGGTGGACGCTGATAGAGGGAAATTCTTGGCAGCAGCTCTCTTGGAAAGGCCTCCTGGCCTGGGGTGTGCTTCTTTGGAGCAGAGCAGCTTAGTTTAAGGAGGTCTGAGTCCATGTCAGTGTCATTCTTCATTCTGGTAGCACACAGTTCTGATCCTTGGGCCCCAACATAGGGCTTATTTTGTCTCTAAAAATGAGTCCCATTTTGGAGAAAAACAAGGGTCAATTTTGTTTGGCTTGGGGGAGGGTAATACGGGCTAACGGGATGTCTTGTGGTGAGGTATCTGCTTATCTTTCACGAAACACCATCACCAGGGACAACGTTCGATTTCATAAAATTACCTCTGACACAGTCTTAATTCCACAAATTACTCTCAACCGGAGCTGCAAGGAGTTATTTTTAGATTAAATCTACTTGGCAGGCCGTGGGGCCAGGCTTTCAGAGTATAGCTCATCAATGGCCCTAGCATGGAGAAGGCCAGGCCTCCCCTCCTGCATGGATCCTGCATGGCTTCTGAAGCCAGTCAGGGGCTACCCACCCTTGACGGGATCCACATTGACAAGCCAGGCTTCTAGAATGATCTGCATGACCTTCTTCCTCCCAGGCCTTGTGTGAACTACACCAGACCCTGTCCTCTGCTAGACCCCTTCCCCTTCCACCAGCCACCACAGGGCAGCCACTGGGGAGGGAGATGCTCTAGCACTCTGGGGCCAAATAGACGCACTCAAACCATCCGGGAACACAAACCCTCCAACCTCCAGCCTGTCTCTGCATTGCCTTTCTTCCCAGTTCTTCCTTTGTACCCTCTCTTCTCATCCATCTGATTTCCTTTCTTATTTAAAGACAAACACATTGTCTTATACCAAAATTGAATTAGGCATTGCTTAAGGAAAACTGGGCATAGGGCTCCTGGAGGACTGCTTCTACCTGATACTAACCCCCCAGGTGTGAGCTGTGGGGTGGGAACCCATCTGCAGGGCAGTTCTGTGAATGGAATAGGATATCTGCCCCTCCTCTAGACAGGGAGCTGAGACTCAGAGAAGGCGGGATGTTGGCCCAGACCACCCAGCTTGTGACAGAGCTGGCCTCTTTGACTCTGAAGTCAGTGTTCCCAGTGTTCTCTCTCCCATGCCAGCCTGCATTTCCCTAGGAATTATGTGCCCAGAGCAAACACGTCTTTAGGGGCATGGGGCAGAGTGGGTGGGATGAAAGTTGTTGCTGGGAGGTCCACTTAGGTGTCTCTGTGCACCTGACAGCTATGAAGGAAGTTTGCTGGGGAGGAGTGAGTCTCTACTTCCCTGTCTTCTGCTCACCTGCCTTTTCTTAACAAACAAGAAACAAATAAATAAAGAGGCTTACTGCCTGTATCTCTCACCCCAGGCCATGGCTAGAGAAGAACACAAGTGAAATAGAGTCCGTGCAGCTCTGAAAGCCTCTGGCTGCCTTCCTAGAGTTGAGTCATGTCTCTGCTTCAGGAAGGTGCCATTAATTTGGTGTAAGAAATGAACAAATACCAGTACAGTGTGGCTCAGAGCTCTCAAAACGAACCAAGAACTTTCTGGGTTGTATCCACAAGCGTGGGCTGAAAGCAAAGATTACAGAAGGTGTTGATGGGCCTGGAGCTGGAAAACATCCATTGGAGCAATTAAGAGGCAGCTTAGTGCCTCACTGGGCTATACTTCTTTGAAAATGCCTTTAGGTGGATTAGGAAGGTTTTTCCTTCAAATAATGCTTTTTTCAAATTATAGTAAGTTTGTATGGTTGAGACCACAATTGGACTTGGTCCCTGGGGCTGTCATCCCAGGGCTGTGGATAGAGGTAAATAACAGAAAAGGAATAAAATCAACAGTCTTGTCCTGCAGGATGTGACATGGTGTCATGAAGATGGTGAGACGTCAGGGTCTGGGGTGAAAACAGCACCTCCCAGAGAGGACTCGAATCCCAGTCTGCACTGGAGGGCTGGTCAGGGGGAGTCCAGGAAGTGCCTGCTTCCCTTACAGCCTGCTTCTCAGGGGTGGTCTAGGAGAGTCTTTCTACCTGATGCTTCTGGGTCTTGTGTATAAGAGGCAAAGAGGAACCCTGAAGAAGCCATGGCTGATCAAACCAGGAACTTTATCCTGCACCAGAGACAGCCAGCATCCGGGTGACGGAACTTCTGGATGGTGAGTCACCATCCAAATCAACCAGTGAGAACCCTTCTCTTGCCCGATGTGCCCCAGGAGCACACAGAGAGAGGGCGTTCACCCCATCTCAGGCCATCTTTGGGGAAGCCCCAACCTACCGTTCTCATTTCCCAAGGATGCTGCATGTCACCTGTGCTGACCTGAGGGACTCTGGGAGTGAAGTGTCTTATGGTATCTTGGGTCCTCTCTTAGATTTGTTTCCAATAAGCCCCATGCTGGAATGGAGTGGCGCTACTCCTCCTGGCAGCCCTAGAAGGAGGACATGCCCACCCTCCATCAGGGCTTCCAGGAAGAACCCACCTGAGGTACTGTTGGGCTGAGCAGATTAATCACTGTGCAAACTGCCTCCAGCCTGGTGCTCACTGACCAGGCCCCAGCCCCCTGCCTCAATATCCAGCCTTCTGAGCAGTCACTGCAGAACAGGGGGCAGAGCTGGCTGCTAGAGCTGCAGAGAGCATCCAGGGTCAGCACTGGACTCCAGTGGCCGCCTCCCATCCCCATCCCAGGGATCTGAGGCCGGGTGTGCGTGCTGCCTTCCTCCTCACTCAACAGGCAGAGCTGGCCAACTTCCAAAGAGTCTCAGCCCTGGAATCCAGGCCATTCTCCTCTCCTTCCTCTTCTGCACTCTAGAGTGCTTTGATCAAAGCCATTCAAGAAGTTAACGGGTTTCATGGAAGCACAGTCGTGCGGAAAGGCTGGGAGACATGGTTAGCTTATCTGTCAGCAATTTAAACCTAGAAAGTTTTCCAGAAATGACTGAGCTGAAGAATTGACCCACAGTTTTTGGCCTTCTGCCAGCTGGAGGAGAGGTGGAGTGTTAACCTCCAGGAGAATTAGCCACATTGTTTCAGGGCAATCTTTCCAGCTCCAAAGATCCCACAAGGGGCTGTGCCTATTGGTGAAGCATAAGATACAGAGGTTGCCCAGACCCTGTGTCTGCCCAGGAGCTTATCACCCTCCCCCTGTACACAGGTAAGAGGTAGCATGCACTGTCTGATTGAGCTTGAGGGCAAGTGAAGGATGCTGGTGAAAAGGCCTGGGAATCCTTATGTGGTAAAGAGCACTGGAAGCCAGACAGAGCTGTGTTCAAGTCTTGGCACCTGCTGACCTTAGGCAAGTTCCTTAAACATGCTGAGTCCTGCTTCCTTGTTTGTCCAGCTGGAGCAAAATATCATCTACCTTTAGGGTTTTTGTTGTGTGGGATAAATAAGTGAGCTAGTCCATATGAAATGCTTAGCATCATGCCTGCCACAAATTAGAGCTCAAAAAATGTAGCTGGCCAGGTGCAGTGGCTCATTCACATAATCTCAACACTTTGGGAGGCCGAGGCAGGTGGATCACTTGAG
>NW_016107343.1:585679-619130 GCF_001604975.1 Cebus imitator | reverse complement strand
AAAAAAAAAAAAAAAAACTTAAATTAGCTAGGCATGGTGGCAAGAAAACTTAAATTAGCTAGGCATGGTGGCAAGTACTTGTAGTTCCAGCTACTCAGGAAGCTGAGACGAGAGGATTGCTAGAGCCCAGGAGATCGAGGCTGCAGTAAGACACAACTGTGCCACTGCACCCCAGCCTGGGTGACAGAGGAGCACCCTGTTTCTAAAAAATAACTGTAGCTAATATTATTAGGTTGATGCAAAAGTAATGGCAAAAACTGTGATTACTTTTGCACCAATCTAATAATTAGTTTTTGAAAGAACTCTAAATTTTACAAGAAAACTTTAAATGCCCAGGAATTTTACTGGGTCTAATTCCTACCTATAACACAGTGAGATATTTCTCTCTTCTCCTGAAGAGAGTATAGAAAGACAGCACCTTCTTGCACCTGGAGGGCACCAAATCCATTCTTCTTGCCATGTCGGACAAGAATATCTGCTGGAATCCTACTCTGCTGCGTATATTAAAGATCCTCAGAGTTGGAAGGCATCTTAAATTTTCTCTTCCTTATCCTTCCAAATGGCTCTTAACTATTTCTACAACTTCTCTAGTGCCTCATTTAGTATATATATTTGAACCTCTTGGTGATGTGACATCCATCCATCCATCCATCCATCCATTGAATAGTTGTTGATTACGGCATACGCCCACAATATGATTCAGGGCTAAAGACACACAAGTAAGACCAGGGCACACAGTTTTCATCTTTGCAAGTTTATCAGGGACAGGCAAATCCTGAACGAGTGACAGTACAGATAGTTCATTACTATTGTCACTCATGTGATTGCAAACCCCATGTTAGCTGGGTATCCTCACAAACTAGATAAACTTAGCTCACACCAACAAACCCCTTTCTCCTCTTCCTGGGATGCTGGGAGGTGGGAGGAAGTGAGGGGTGTGTTGTTTTAGGCTCCCGTGGTCAGCTTGGAAGCCTAATTCCTGCTTCCTCAGTTCCTGGACCCTCTAACTCTTTTATGTGTATTGTTATGGTTCCATGCTATATGGCACAGGTGTGAAACTCTGCCCATCCTCAATCTCCAAACAAATTCAGCTTATATAAGGCGATTTCTGTGTTGTTAGACCTACCAGCAGATTTCTTTGGGAAGGAGCTATCAGAATAAAAGTTCATATCAGAGCAATCTGAACAGCTTTAAATTGTACATTACACGTCACTTTTCTTAAAATGTCCTCTGGCTATGCCAGCAATAAGGAATTGTTATTCACCACCCTACCACAGATCTACTCAAAATTGTCCCCAGCTTCAAAGCATCTGGCTGACTCCTCCCCATATTATTCTTCTCTTGGAGAAATATAATTTTCTCTTTTCTTCTCATACAGAAGAGTTTTTTATTCATCTGTTTCACAGGCTCCTGCCAATTCCCAAGATCCTCACCTTCTACCTGAAGCTGATCATCAAGATATTTTCCTAAGCAAAGGACTTCCCATCTATAAGCCGAGTGCTGTCAGCTGTTAATACATTTTGACTCTGGTCATGCAATGAAAAGGGTCAGGTTTCAGCACATGTACAATGGGATGGAGCATCTGCCTTAATTTAGGGGTTAAAGAAGCTGAAGAACAACTGAGTTAGCCAGAAAAGGATGAGAAGGAAGATGGAGGACTCACAGGTCACTGTGGCTAAATCATAGAGAATGAAGGTGATGGAGATAAGGTTGAAGCTGGAGAGAGACACAGGGGCATGACGACCTCCCCTGAAAATCCATGTCATCTCATAAAGCCCTTTGGAGACTCTTTCCCAACACTGAGCTGACATCTGTCTACCTGTCGCTTTCACCCCTCAGTCTCAGTTTTGCTCCCGGGGCTGTTTAGAAGGATGATTACACTTGGATAGCAGTCGTTCGACCCTCTTCCTAGCAGGTGAGATTTTTAGCGACAGCATCATTAAATGAAAAATGTTCTTACAATGCAGTGCTCCAAATAACATGCAAGCCAGCCTCTTCTTTCTTTCCTTGTACCCTATTCCTATGCCCCACATTCAATGTGAAAACTCACACACATGAGCAGCCCTGATGACTTCTTTCTGCACCCTCTGATTTATTTGGATCTGAGCACCTGGATAGGAGCAGGAGACAGAGGGAACCTCTTGGCCTCTGGCAGGAGGCTTGGAAGCCCAGCAGCTTTGATTACAGTAAGATCTCCTGCCCCGCCCCCAGTTCACCCCCAGCTTTCCAAGCATTTAAATGCTCTTTGTTTCTAAAAACCCAGGCTGCCTCAGCCTATACTGAGCCTTTGTGTGCTTTAGAAAGAGACACCCCCCTGGGGCCAATGCAGAGTTTGGCCAGAGGAGCCTGGGCTGGAGTTCAGCCCACCTTGGCGTTCAGCTGGGCCCCTTTGTGCAGTCTGCACACTGCACAACTGAATAAGGCAGCCCTGCTATCGCAAGCCTGTGAGGTCAGACAGGAACAGAAGACCCCAACCTCACCCGCGAGGAACCTGAGGCTCCAGTTGGAACAGAACTGGAATTAGCACCATATGTCCTGGCTCATGGTTGGGCAGATTCTATTCAACACCCTGTAAGATAAATCTTGGTTCAGCCAGACAGGTTGGGCTGCCTCCCAGCCCTGCTAGTCGGCACACTGTGAGTCACCGGAGCAGCTCAAAGCCTCCACCGCTTCTCAGCTCTGCTCACACTGGAACACATGCCTTGCCGCCCTCCTCAGCTAGGAGCCTAGACAGATGTATGTTCAAATGCTTTCTCTTACTAGCTATGCAAACTTGGGCTTTCCGAGTGTTTTGTCATCTTTAAAGGGGGGAACAAAAATTCGAATCACACAGGGCTGTGAGGTTAAATGAGAGCTGGGAGCAAGCCACCCTGTCTACAGTGGCCAAGGTAGAGCAGCCACACTGAGGAAGACTATGCAGCATGGCCCAGCGCTAGCAGAGCTGAGAAGCCATGGAGGCCCGTCCTGCTCTGGTGACTCACAGCGTGCTGATTAGCGGGCTGGGAGGCAGCCCGTCTTGGTGGAGAGGAAGCCACCCCTCCGCCTCCCTCCAGTTGACATACGGTGGGGTGTGGGGGCAGCCTGGCAAGCACGACATGGCTCCTAAAAAAATCTGTTACAGAGTTTGAGAAATAAAGAAAAACAGGAAATGCTTTGGGCAAATATCAAAATAAGATTTCTCGTAGTATGGGGATTGTAGGATGAGTCTTGGCAGAGGGGTGCAGAATCAGGGATGTCCGCAGTAAGGGGAGGGCTTCCAGGACAGAAACTCCTCCACCCACCTGGGTGCAGAGGGACACTTGGGGGCCACCTAGATCAGAACTGCACCCAGGACAGGGAAAGGTCAGTTGAGAAACCTTTATGGCACATCACATGGAGTTTCATCCCCTCCAGAAGGCAGAAGCCTGATTTTCCCCACCCCGGGGACTCTGACTCAGGTGTTGGAGAACTGGGTAAGTTCCCCTAGTCACCAAAGTGGCTTCTGCAGAAGGTCAGATTTGTGAATCATTTATTCATTTATTCAAAACAGATTAGTTGAACAGCTGTTTTATTCCGGGTATTATTCTAGACATGGAAGTTACAGACTTGAACCATATTTGAGCAAAATCTTAAATTTGGTTTTAACTACAATGTGTATGCATGTATAAAAATGTGTGTGTGTACTTTTGCTGACTTTTGTGTGTAAATGGCTATGTGTGTATGTGTATTCATATGTATAAATACACATTCATATGTATTTTGTGTGTGCATGAGTCAATGTGTGTGTATTTGTCTAAGTAGAAATGATTTTGTGGGTAAGTCTAAGAATTTAAGCATCTCTATATGCATTCTATTCCCCAGTAATTAAGGAAAAAGTCTGGGGTGAATTCTCTGTAATAGGTCTGAAGTTTATGTATAGAGAAGGAGGGAGTTGTTATTGAAGAGAATTGTCTCCAGGGATTCTGGGAGCCAGATGCTCTTGCTATCTTACGTCACGTTCACCTCATGCATGGTGGGATGGGCACAAGTTGGAGATAACCCCAAGAGCCAGGCAGAGATAAGGGACCAATGGAGGTCAGGGTAAGCAGGAAGCAGGAAGGCAAGACTGGAGTGAAACAATATGCTGAACCCAGAGAACAGAACTGGCGAGAGGTTGGAGCTCCAGGCAAGAGCTGAGGGCTTGGCAGTTATCAGAGGATCAGGGAAGGTAGAAGATCAGGAGCAGAAAAGAGAATATCTGATACCCAGGCACCCCAGCAAGCCATCAGAGCACAAGGTGATTCTAAGACAAAGGCTGTCTTAGGCAGAGCCACATTAAAATTGCCTTCAGAGTGGTAGCCAGGGCTGACTTGAGAACCAGGAAGCACTCAGGGTCTGAAGGCAACTTGGCTCTTCCTGAAACAGGAGCCACTGATGCCTCCAATGAAGACTGAGCCTGTGGAGTGAGACTAGGACAGGGTAGCTGAGAAAGCCCAGAGCAGGTCCCGCACGGAAAGATGCAGTGGGTCAGGTCAACCATCGAGGTGTCCTAAAAATATATAGGTGTTGTTTATGTTGTCCTTCGAGTGGTTTGTCACTTCAATGGGCTTCTTTGAAATTTATGATCACCTGATATCATTTTTATTATGCAGTTAATCACATGAGAGAAGGGGAAAAGGGAGTGTATCTGAATGCTTCTATTTCATTTGCTTAATGGAGCGCTCAGAGTAGGAGAGACAAAGCTTCCTAATCATTTATTTTAGTAACAGGAGTTATATCTGAGAGCTTCTGACAGTGCCATCCAGCCTCTCTGGGCAGGGAGACTGACCATCTTTATCTTGGTACCCATGAACGGATCCAGACACATCTTCAAAGCCGTGCTGTCTTCTGGGCATGCAGATAACAGTGCCGATAGGAGAGGAGGCTGGGAAGAACCGCAGAGGCACGCTTGCAAAGCCTGTCAGGGCTTGGAAGAGAATTAAGTCTTATTTCCCACAGTAATCCAGATTGCTGGTTTCTGGGCCGTGGCAAGGATTTCAGATGTTAATTCCAATCTTGTCTGCCAGTAGCTGGATTTCCTTTCAACCCTGGGCTTGCGAACTGGGCTGACTTGCAGGAGTGCTCAGGTCTGTTCTCAGCCTGGGGTCTGGGCTGAGAAGGGCAGGGCCTGCAGGGGCAGGCTCCCCATCCCCCAAAAGAGTGTTTCTTCATGGGCCTATTGGCTTGATTCTAGGCCATGAGAACACATTTCTCATCCAAATGAGAGACAGTAGCATGTCCGTTCGTAGGAGCCCTGGCTGTTGAGTCAGGCTAGCCCCAGTTCCAGTACTGACTCCTTTGTCAGTAGGACCTTAGAGAGGCCACTGGGTATTGTGGCTGCTGTGACTCTGAGAGGCAGCAGAGCACAACAGTGACTTAAGAGAGTGGGCTCTGGGGCCAGATGTCCTGATACGCCCTTGCTATGTGACCTTGGGCACACTATTTATCTCTGTGTGCAGCATCCTACCTGTAAAAGGGAAATTGTAATAGTGGTTCTCATAGGATTGTTATGAGGACTGAGTGAACTAATATATATAAAAGCATAAAAATTTAAAATATATATGTCTATATAAATAGCTTAAGACAGCATGCTAGGTATCTGATGTTAATTTGGCCGTATGTGTGAAATGGAGATTTAGTAGCACTCACCTTAGAGGTTGTTAGGAAGATGAAGTGAGGCAGTGCTTATACAATGCTTTGTATCCAAATACAGGTAGAATACCTGACAAGCAGTAAGAGCTCAGTAAAGGTAAGCAGCTGTTGCTGTTGTTGCTAATGAAAGCGGCATTTATGCTGGGGTCAGGGCCCAGACAGCAGAGCCAGACGGTCGCCCTGCCTGTCGTCTCTCCTAATGGGGAGGCGGTCTGGGAGGGCTGAGCCTAGTGACATCATGACAGCTTCTCGGAGAGACGCAGCCCACCTCCTAAGCCGACTCCAGGCCTGGCTGAGCACCCGTATCTTATCGACCCAGGGAGGCGTCAGACTGAGGGGGCTGTTTCCCTCATGAAAGAAAAATGCCTGTGCCTCTGAATCCCTGCTGGGTGTGAGACAGAGGAGGAGTGGGCTACAGTGGGCATGGGGCCAGGGGAAGCAGGAGTGAGTGTGTGGGAGGAGCAGAGAGACAGCTGGGCTCCCACCGCTGGAGACAAATGCACCCTGTCTGGAGGTTTGCTGTGTGCTGGATGCCTGCCTGGCACTCGTAAAGGCAGGGTGAGTGTGAGCTCAGCAGGGACCCTCCCTCATCCACAGAAGACCCACTTTAAGAAAGGGCCCTGACACTGCCACGTGTGAGGCAGGCAAAGTGCCCCCATAGGGCCTGGGGTTGAAAGTCTGGGTCACCTCTTATGTAGGCTAGGAGCGTCCTCGCTTAGTCCTCTGAGGAGGCAAGCCTGCATGGGTGATGACCATGACAGCCTGAGTGGAGGACACAGAGGATCGACCCCTAAACCTGGGGGAGGAACCAAGGGAGTTCTGTCCTTCTAGAAGCTCACATCAGCAAGTCTCCCAAGCTAGTGCTCTCCTCTGATGACCTGAGATCTATTTTTATTCTGCAGTGCTTGTCTAAGAGCAAATCAGTTCTCCTTGCCCAAACAGCCAATCACTTTCAGTACTGTGTAGTCTAATTATTTCCCAAATGATAAACAAACAGCTATCATTTAGCCAGTGCTTACAAGAGCCAGACTGCCCTGCATGCTTTATGTAGTGGGCTTAGCACTTGAATTGTCTGACTTGACCGATTACTAGCTATGTAACCTCAGGGAAATTTACTTAGTTTCTACAGCCTCAGTTTCCTCACCTGTTTGCTGGGGACCATCCCATTGTGAGGGATTATTGTTCTGAGGATGAATGTGATACACAGCCCTAAAGCAGGGACCCACACCATTTGAGGCTGATTAGCTACTGCCACAGGTGAATATCCAAACTGCCAGCAATAAGGACCAACACTGAGTCCCCAGTATGGAATCATACCTTGAGGTGACCAAGAAGCCATTTGATGATGAGCTGACGTTGCCAGACTTCTTCTGTCCTGCAAGGTCAGTGGCTTATCTTCAGAGAAATAGGCATGTACCTTGAGTATGGGTTTGTCTTTTCTGAACACACCCAGCAACATTATCTGATAGACTTTTAAAGTGTTTGATCCACTGGCATAGGGCCCCATATTAAATCATGACAGACCTGGAGATATACTTTCCAGCAAAGGCATTACAGGAGTGGAGCCATGAGCATGAGATCCATTAGTCATATCCCAGTGTGCAACATTCAAAAACTGCCAGCCTGATGGAGGATTGGAATGGCTTGCTGATGGCACATTTGCAGCACCGGCTTGGAGACAATATTCTGGAAAGATGGGATGCCGTCCACTCTATGTGCATTGAATGAAAGACCTTTCTGTGGCGCTGTGTCTCCATTAGGAAGAATGCACTGATTTGGAAACCAAGGCATGGAAGTAGGAATGGCCCCACTTACCAATGCTCATGCTGTTCTTTTGGGAGACTGTTCAACTCTTGCCTCTGCAGAGTAAGAAGTCCTGGTCCCCAGTGGGGGTACACTTTCACCAGGTGACACAGCAAGAATCTCCTTGAATTATAAGCTGCAGACTCCACCTGGGCACATTGGCAAGAAAAGCCATCACCGTCTTAGCAGCAATTGACCCTGGTTTTTAAAAGAAAGGGAGGGCATTGTTGCACAATGGAGGCAGGGGAGAATATGTATGGAACCCAGGTGACCCACTTGGTTACCTCTTGGTATTTCCCTGCTCAATTATTACTGTTAATGGACAGGTACAGCCCCCCAGGCATGAGAAGATCATGGTGATGAAGGGCTCAAGACCTTGTTGATGAGGATATGGGTTACACTACGAGGTAAGCCAACAAAGGTAGCAGCGTTGTTAGTCTGTTTTAACACTGCTATTAAAAAAATGCTTGAGACTGGGTAATTTATAAAGGAAAGAGATTTAATTGACTCACAGTTTCGCATGACTGGGGAGGCCTCCATAATTGTAAGGACACTTAAGAATCATAGTGGAAGGGGAAGCAAGGCATGTCTTTCATGGCAGCAGGCAAGAGAGAGTAGAAGGGGAAGAGCCTCTTATAAAAGCATCAGATCTTGTGAAAGTTCACTCACTATCATGAGAACAGAAGGGGGAAACCGTTGCCATGATCCAGCCACCTCTCACCAGGTACCTCCCTTGACAGGCGGGGATTACAATTTGAGATGAGATTTGGGTGGGGACACAGAACCAAACCATATCAGTAACTGAAGGTGACGGGAACCTAGAATGGACAGTGGAGGAGAAAGAAGGCGAATGCAGAGTGAGTGCCACTAACCTCTATTGTTTTGATCTTCCCTCAGGAAGAGAAGCCTGTGGGAATCCTAGAAGAGCTGCTCCCTGAAAGTATATGGGGAAGTGGATATGAGTGGCCCTGGGGAGGTGACAGGGATGTTCTCCCAGACTCCTTCCAGGAGGAACTAGCTCTGAGGCAGGGTACAGTCAGCAGAGAGCTTCCAGCTTTCAGCGCCGCCTCAGCTGCAGAGAGCCACCTCGAATTCCCACCCTTCCTGGGGATGCCTGCATTTATCTGGTTGCCGAGCGACACTGATGGGTAGGCTTTTTGGAGCCTGCATTGCAGTTCAAGTTCTTCCTGCACCCATCCCACGACCTCCCTACTCCTCTCCCTAATAAACATCTGTACTGCATATTTCATCTCAGCACTGCTTCTGAGCCTCCCCTCCTCCACGTGAAAACATGTAAAGGGATTAGCATGGTTCCTGATACCTTCTCACAAAAACCTGAAATGTCATTGTCTTGAAGTGTGAAAATTTAGCGCCAGATGATGCTGGGGCCTCCACCGTCAGGCTGGGGCAGAGAAGAGGCTGGCTCAGCAGGATGAGACTACTTGAAGAGCAGTAGTGTGTTGGCTCAGCGATTTGCCAGCTTGGAGGGTGGTCATGGGCCTAGCAGGGATTCCTGGGGACTGCTGGGGTCTGCAGTGTCATTCTGGGGGAGGAATCAGTCTTCCCTGATCTGGCTGTAGGGCAGAGTGGAGGCACCTGAGAGAAAAAAGAGGCTGAGAGTTCAGAAGGGGGAACAGGACTCAGCCAAGTCTAAGAGGTTTTGGGCAGATTTTCACTGTGGGTGGAGAAGGGGATATTTTGACAGGGAAACTGACGCAGAAGTGCAGTCCTATGTCTGGGCCAAGCAGAGAGACTATGCAGGAAGTGCAGGTAGGGAACACTGGCTGCCAAGCAGAGGTGCTCCTTTCAGAGGGCAGTGGCTTCTCCCTGAGGCTGCACCCACACTTCCTGTCCTGCTGAGGTGGGTACTCCGAGGCCCCTGCTAGGAGAAGAGGAGAGCAAGGGTGGGCCAGGGCAGGCAGTTCCTGCACAGGAAAGAGACACCTCACTGCCCCTTCCCTTCCAGACCCCTTTTTTCCTTCCCATGATCACTCCTTTCCTCCAACCATTGTCTTTCCCTGGAATTCTGCACTAGCTTCTGACGCCTGCACTTTTGTCTCCTCCCACCTCTTCTCTGCACACAGCAGCCTTAAACATAAATCTCAGCAAGCCACCTTCTGCTTGACAGCATTTCAGATATTTTCATGACTTCCCACCACTGTCTCTTGAACCTGGCATGTAAGGCCCTGAGCAGTCTGGCTCCTCCCAGCTCCCAGCCTCATCTCTCCTCTCCTCCCACTCCACTCCCTAGGATTTCATCACAGCCAATCACTTTTAGTGCTTCCGGTGCATCAGGAACCTTCCCACCTCCATGTGACACTGCCTGGGAGTGTTACTCTCTCTGTCCAGAACACTCCCCACACCTCACTCTGAACACCAGCCTAGTCAGATCAAAGCACAGACATTACCTCCTCCAGAAAGTCTTCCCCGACCACAAGCGTGAGCTAGGTGCCCTTCTAGGTGTCCCTGGCATGGTGCTGTCTCTGTGCTCCATTCTCCAGCAATTGTGCTCATCTCTTCATCCTCCCACCAGACTAAAGCTCTGTGCAGGCAAAAGCCGTATCTTACGCATAGCTGACTGTTGTATTTCCAGAGCGAACAGAGCATATAGTAGATGCTAGATGTTTGTGAATAGCAAACTATGTATTAGAGCATGGATCCATGGATTTCTGAGGCTGCTTGTGTGCCTACATGCTGCACACATCACCTACCTCAGTGGCCTGATGCAGGCAATGTGTGTGGAGGTCTTCTTTTCATAACTATGAAGATGCTCAGTAAGGAGCCATGTAGATCTCTGAGTCCTTCTCTGCTACTGTTTTAGCAGTGAGTCACATGCCCTCATTTAAGGACACATCTATTTCAGTAGGTTGTACGGTAAAAGGTGAACACAGATTATGTGATTACAAGGAGCAGGTTTCACCATTTTCAGTTAACCTGGCTCTCCCTAAAAGTAATCAGCCATCACTTGTGTCGTTCATCCTCTTTCTAGTCCACTGTGCCTCTGGACAAACCTTCAGGCTTCCTGCCCAATGTTGCCCATGCACCCTTCATTCCCTCCCTCTTACACTTTTTTTCCCCTGCCCAAGCAGAGGCATAGTTCTCTCTTCAGTTTCCTAGGACCCTACACATATGTATGTGTGATGGGGAGAGGTATTTTCTGAATCTTGCAGCGGTGTCTTTGGCTTTGGGTTGAAACTGCTGTCTGTACAATCACTTGAAATTTACTCCACAGTATCCATTTGCTTTTTTCCAAAACACTCATTTCACTAGGCTCTTGTCTGTTCTGGGCCCCAAGCACTCTTTTAAGTTCCTCTGACCTGACCTCCAATCTTGGTTAGCAAGGGGGCATGCTCGTTTAGACAACAGACGCTAAACCAGCACAGGTTTGAATTCCACCTCCTCCGCTGGTAGGCAGTGTGACTTTGGTCAAGTAGCTTAGCATTTCCATACCCACTTTCCTCGTTTGTAAAGTAGGCTTAGTCATGGCACTCATCCCATGAGGCCTAAATGCATAACACAGCTAAACAACCTGGCGTGTAATAAATGCTCAATAAATGTTAGCTTTTACTATGCTGAGGTCTTCCAAGCTCTTCCCTTTTTCTTTGTGACTTAGAGTCATGAAACTTCAACAGAAAAGCACACATGATTTCATCTGTATAAAGTTTTAAAAATAGGCAAAACAATGACAATATTTAGACAGTAAAACTCTAAAACAAAATAAGGAGGTGATTACCACAAAAGTCACAGTAGTGGTTGTCTCTGGAAGGCGGGAGATAGAGGGGAAGTTCTTGGAAGGAGGAACGGAGGCTGGTCGTGTTCTATTTCTTCACCTAAAATGGTTACAACAAAAATTTGTTTTGTGATAAGCCATCTACATCCATTTCATATACATCTCTGAAAGAGTTACATTCCACAAAAGGTTAAAATCTACTAGAGTTTACTATTTAGAACATTTCTATCTAGAAACTACTTTAAAAAAATTTAAACTCTTTCCCCTTCTGCTTTTCTCCCCACTTACTTTTTGTAGCAAAATATGCGTAACATTCTACTATCCAAACCATTTTTACATTTACAATTCAGAGACATTAAGCACATTGATAATGCTATACAACCATTATTCCCATTCATTTCAACAACTTTTTCATTATCCTGAACAGAAACTCTGTGCCCATTAAGCCATAACTCTCTGTTCCTTCCACCCCTGCTCCCTGGTAATCACCATTCTACTTCCTTTCTCTATTCTCCACACCTTCCATAAATGGAATTGTACAATATTTGCTCTTTTGTGTCTGTATTATTTCACTTAGCATAATATTCTCCAGGTTCATCCATGCTGCAACGTGTTTTAGAATCGTATTCCTTTTCATGGCTGAATAATGTTCCACTGTTACGTAATCTACCACATCACGTTTATTCATGTTGATGGACACTTAGATTACTCCCACCTTTTGGATCTTGTGAATAACACTGCTATGGGAATGGGTGGACAAATATATGTTTGAGTCCCTACTTTCAATTCCTTTGGGTATATGCCTAGGAGTAGAATTGTCGGCTCTTCTGCTTTTAAGCCAAAGGAATAGACCTCTTCTTTTCACAAAATATATCTGCATGAATTCCAGCCAATGAGACAAGTGAATATTAGAGGGCTGAATGAGGTAAGGAAATGAGAGAAGCTCTCAGCTTTGGTCACTTGTGATGGAAGCAAGAGCCGAGCAGAAGCCAGGGATTGCTGGATTCTGTGCCAGCATGGTGACCTCACATGTTGCTCCTGCTCTCTGTGCCCAGTGACCCCACCATGGTGTGGGAACAATAACTCCCTTGTTAGTGAGGAAGAGAATAAACAAGAACAAGTGGGAGATGGCGGAGACCTGAGACAGGCATCTTCTATAGATAAGGAACTAGGTAGAATTTTAAATAGAAAACAAACTTTTATTAGCCTTCCACCCTGGAGAGATGAGGATATGGAGAGGCAGAATGGGGCAGAGGTCAGTAGAGAAGGAAAGGGAGGAAAAAAGGGGAATGGGGAAGGAATAGAAGGATAGCAGACAGAGGAAGTAAAGAAGGTAGAAGCTGAAGAGATAGAAGAGGATAAAGAGAATAGAAAGAAGGCAGTGAAGAAGGAAGAATATTTTCAAGTGGGAAAGGGAAGGGGGTGGAGCTTGCATCCCCACAGCTTCTGGTGCTGCTGCTAGATTCCGGAGAAAAATAACAACCCATCACTCTTCATGACTGGCAGTCCACTTTAGAGAGCCTGCTCGCAGCAGCCCTGACAGACACAGGCATCCTTAAATCAGTGAAACAGAACTGTCCTCAGCCTGACCCTCATGAAGCACATTCCCACCTAATACATTATTGACAAGGCTGACTTTTACCAAGACGCTCTGGCCTGCTGTGTAATAAATGTGTATCGGCTGCTCTTTATCACCCATTACCTCATTAAAATAATTGTCTTAATTTCATTGTTAAAGTGATTAATAGGGCAAGTGTTAAAGTAAATTAATACTCAAAAGGAAGAATAATCTTAGCCAAAAAAGAACTCCTCTGAATTGGTCTGGTGGTAAAGTTAGGAATTTTGTAGTTAATGAGCCTTAGAGAGTTAAATATAAAATAGTCCAGGAGAGTGGCCAACTGTGGGAAATGGAAGGCAAGAGGGGTGGATTGGAGGGGCGGGGAGGGAGAAAGAGAGATTGTTCGCACATCCATGCCCACTCATGGGAGCTCACAGAGGCAGGTCAGTCTCACAGGCCTCTCTGACCCCACAGTGCCCCGCATAGTGTCTGACACCTGCTTGGCCGTAGAGCTCACATTGCTCAGCCTTGGCTAGTGCTCTGCGTGAACTCCCAGTAAGGAGAGACTGTAGGGGCTCTTGCTGAGTGGGGCCCTAGACTGAGGCTGGGCTGTTTTGAACAGTCTGGGGACAAGCTGTTGCTGCACTGCCTCCTCTCTGAGTTGCAGGAGGGAAGTCAGCACCTTGTTCTTCCCCTATGCCGCTGGACCCCACTGGTGTCCAGCCACGCACCTTCCTTCCACCCTGGGTCCCCATGGCCTGCAGAACTGCGTCACTGACCTAGCAGCTGCAGAGGCAGCTGCATTCCAGGGCAGAACTGGAGCAGGTGCCTGGGGGCTGTTCTGGATCAGCCTTTCTATCCGCAGAGATGATCTGGGGATGGAGAATTGTGATTCCCTCAGACAATTTCCTCACTAGCTTATTCAATCATTCAGCTCAAGTCTATTAAGATCCTGTGACATGGCAGGTTCTACTTTAAGAGCAGGGCCTAGGAAGATAGAACGACTTGGCCCTTTAACTCAAAGCGTTTCCAGTCTGGTGGAGACAAAGACACATGCAAACAGACAATTACTACACATGCATTGTCGGTTTAAAGCTCACTCTCTTAGAAATCAATTTTTTTATATTCTGAAAGTTCTCATAGGCTCTCAGCCAATGGAAACTTCTCAAAAGAACTTTCTTTGTGCCTTGGCCGATAGGTATACTGAAAACACCCTCAGCTAAAGATCTGTGCACTCTGTGTTGAAATTCTTCCAGCCCTTTACTTTGTGTCCCTGAAAATAATTGTGATACTTAATGGCTGAACAAAGGGGCACCATGATGGCGGTGGTCCCACTGCACAGAAACAAGAGCACCATATTGGGGTGTGAAAATGTGAGTTCTTCCCACTCTAGGCAACTTCCAAAAATAGGTGGAAACGGAGAGGAGAGATAAGCAGGTAATTGGAAAGTATAGATAACCTTGACTTTATGAAGGTCATCATAAATAACAATGCAGCCTCGGAAGAAAGCTGGAAGAAACTCTGGCCCAGGTAGGTCATGACTTTAGTCTATTATCCTAGCTACTCCGGAGCCTGAGGCAGGAGAATAGTTTGAGCCCGGGAGGCGGAGGTTGCAGTGAGTGGAGGTCGCCCCACTGACCAGTCTGGGCGACAGAGCGAGATGCTGTTTCAAAAAAATAAAAATCATAAATAAATAAATAAGGATCTAGAACTAGAAATACCACTTGACCAAGCAATCCCATTACTGAGTATATACCCAAAGGATTATAAAACATTCTATTATAAAGACACATGAAAACATATGTTTATTGCAGCACTGTTTACAATAGCAAAGACTTGGAACCAACCCAGATGCCCATCAAAGATAGACTGGATAAAGAAAACGTGGCACATATACACCCTGGAATACTATGCAGCCATAAAAAAGGATAAATTCATTTCCTTTGCAGGGACATGGATGAATCTGGAAACCATCATTCTCAGCAAATGGACACAAGAACAGAAAACCAAACACCATATGTTCTCACTCATAAATAGGTGTTGAACAATGAGAACACATGGACATGGGGAGGGGAACATCACACACACTGGGGACTGTCAGGGGGATGGGGCGGTAGGGGAGGAATATCAGGAGGTGGGGGAATTGGGGAGAGATAACATTAGGAGAAATACCTAATACAGATGACTGGAGGAAGAATGCAGCAAACCACAGTGGCACATGTATACCTATGTGACAAACCTGCACATTCTGCACATGTACCCCAGAACTTAAAGTATAAATAAATAAATAAATAAACAAATAAATAAATGAAAAGAGGATGGGAAGACAATTGGAAGAGTGTTGTGCCCTGGAAGACATCTCCACAGAGACAATGCTGGGAGGACTCTTACATGTTCCTTTGGGTAGCACCCTGCACTGAAGTCAAGCTCTGGCCAAAATCTGCTCTGTGAGTCTGCCTTAGGCATAGCTGTTTGGGAGGCTGGGAGTTCAATGCTCACTTCAGCCTCACTTCCGACATTCTTAGATTTTTGCCTAATTACAGTGGTCACATAAGTTACTAGCATACAAAGCTGGTGTAGCAATATCAGTAATCCAAACAAGTTATTCCATTCAGGGTTGTTCTTATTTAAATATTCCCTTGAAATATGGGTATGGAGGTTATCAAATATAGGAAAGCTGAAGGGAAAAGTCTTTTATAAGCTTTAAACGTTGGAATTTTATCAATCAGTTAGGAATAAATATTTATCATAAGATTAAAATGGTGCAATACTTCATGCCCATTTTGAAAGCTGTTAATTTTATGTGCAAAAACATTATTCAGAAACATCAAAGAGTAATATGAAAAAAGAAATAGCGTGTTAGTTAGATAACTTTAGGAAGAACCTGATGTCTTTTTCTGAGAAAAAAAAGCTTGTAAAAATTTAAATTATAATACAAGCCAAATATAGAGATTAGATTATATCACAATTCTTATCTTTTGTAAAATTGTCTGGGGTTTTAGTATTTATCACATTCAACAAAATGACCTTTAAAATTTGTATTTTGTGTTTCATTTAAAAATTTCATTTAGATTATGAGTCTTTCCTATTTGTAAATTCTTCACATTTTGGAGTTTAAATTAAAAGTAATGTGTCAATCTCAGGATTTCACATGAAAAAAAAAAAAACCCTCATAAGTCATGTCCAACAATATCCATAAGAAACCTTTTTCTGCTGAGACATTAAAAACTATGAGTATGTATTGGAAATAAATGAGGCACAACTTGAAGAGCCTGCTCTACCTCAAACCTCTGTTGAAAATAAGTGTCCACTGGAAGTTCAGGGACAGGGGCAGGATTGTATGGTTGATTGCTCCCGAACTACAATGCCAAACTGCTGAAGTTTAACAGCTAACATTTTTAGTTATACAATTATAATAATAATTATTGTTGGTGGCGTTTCTGATTTATTTCTAAATTCCAGAAGTTCCTTTTATGATGGTGATATTTGGCTCTGGTCCAATACTAATTTTAACATTTGGTATTTAGTCAAAAGATGATTTCAGTTAGTATACATCTGTCCAGTGTGGTGTGGATGCTCTAACAGACATGGTGGTAACATGGATGAAGTCCTGCCCAAGTGTCTGCGAGAGGCCAGGAAAGCTGCATGTAGAATCCAGAATGGAGACTGGGGGCATTTAATTCAAAGTTTGCCCAGAAAGCAAGGTGGCTGGGTGTTCCAGAAAGAGAAAACAGCTAAGCAATGTCTTGAATACCTTTTGAAGGTAGGGCATCACTTTGGAGTTTCTCACATGTGTTGTTTTCTTTAATCCTAAACCACTGGAATGAAATAGGGATTCCTTTCTTCTTTGTGCAAGGAGCAGAGGGAAGCTCAAGAGGGCAATTGATAGTCCTGCAGCCTTGAGGACCAGAAGAAGCTCCCAGCCTCATGGGGATTGCCTAAAAAAGCCCATGTCTCTGTGTATTAGTCCATTTTCTTTTCTTTTTTCTTTTGAGATGGAATTTCACTCTTGTCACCCAGGCTGGAGTGCAATGGTGCAGTCTCGGCTCACTGAAACCTCTGTTTCCCAGGTTCAAGCCATTCTCCTGCCTCAGCCTTCCAAGTAGCTGGGATCTCAGGCATGCACCAATACGCCTGGCTAAGTTTTGTATGTTTAGTAGAGATAGGTTTTCGCCATGTTGGTTGGACGGGTCTGGAACTCCTGGCCTCAGTTGATCTATCTGCCTTGGCCTTCCAAAGTGCTGGGATTATAGGCGTCAGCCACTGCGCCCAGCCTATTAGCCCATTTTTATGCTGCTGATAAAGACATACCTGAGACTGGGAAGTTTGCAAAAGAAAGAGGTTCAATTGGACTTACAGTGCCACATGGCTGGGGAAGCCTCACAATCATGTAGAAGGCAAGGAGGAGTAAATCACGTCTCACATGGATGGCAGCAGGCAAAGAGAAAGCTTGTACAGGCAAACTCCAGTTTTTAAAACCATCAGATCTCATGAGACCCATTTACTATCACAGGAACAGCATAGGCAAGATCCATCCCCAAAATTCAGTCATCTCCCACTGGGTACCTCCCACAACACATGGGAATTATGGAAGCTACAGGATGAGATTTGGGTAGGGACACAGAGCCAAATCATCTCACCGTATATCCCAGACTCACCTACTACCTCAATTACAGTGGAGAGGGACTGTCCTGAGGCTGGAGGAATTGCTGAGGGAGCCCCAACTTTGCCTAAGGCCTGATTCCTTAAAGTCCCAGCCTTATTTCCCGAGACCTTATTTCTAACCCGTAGTCATATTGCTCACATCACACCAAAGCCATTCTCACAAGGCCGCCATTTTCATTTCCCAGCTAGGCCCGGGGCAGATGTGTCTCAGGCATCACACAGAGCCTTTGGCTTCCTTTGTGGCTCAAGCTCTCTGGACCTGCCTAGCAGTCATCCTGTGAGGCACCCCTCTAATGGCCTGCTTCTCCTCATATGCTTTTCTTTTTTCTTGGTCTTTTCCCCCCCTTTCGTCTCTCCTAGGGAAAACCCGCTGCCTGTCACAGCTATTGTGTTTGGAAATGAGCCTCCTGGGCTGGAGAATAAATTGCGTTTTATCCCTCCCTGTCACTTCTGGTTGGAGGAACACTGAGAGATGAAAGCAGAGACTTCAAAAGCACTTCTTTTGACACAGGGCTGCATTTCTCATTTCCAAGCATGGCTGGCTGTGCTAAACCTGGCTCTTTGGCAGCTCTGGCAGGAACTGCACCTCAGCCATCCTAGAGAATCTTCTTGGCCTCCTGGGTGCAGGGCCACCTTGGAGATGGGTGTCCTGGGCTAGGCACCTGTTGGTCACCATTTTCAGTGAGTCAAGAGAGAGGGCAGGGTTTGATTCTTAGCAAAACATTGCTGATGACAGGTGACTTTGTCTTCTCCCCAGGGAGAAGCCATTCCCCTGTCTGGAGTACCCTTGCCTGAAGGAGTAAATGAGCACTTTCATCTGTAGTGTATTATTGAACCACATACAGAGATGCTCAATGCCTTTGATTTGGGGAATCACAGGATTCTGGCAAGATGTTTCCCTGCCTGGTGGGTCCTCATTTTCTCTCCCCTTCCCTACACTGGTCCAGCACTTGCCTCCATGCTCCTAGCTAGGCAATCTCTCATATTAAGACTCATCATCTCCTGTCTTCCTGCTGAGATGAGCACAGGTTGGGGTTCGAAGACTGGGGAAATCAGCCACCCATTGATCCAGCACATCCTGGAGATGGGAAAACTTTCCTTGAGCCCAGGCTCTGAAGGGCAAAGGCTTCTCCATCATCCCTGTTTGGAGAGGCTGAGTGAGCTGGGGAACTCGAGGAGCAAGCCAGCTTCTAAGATGCTGATGTTCCCGAAGAGCTGTGGGAATCTGACAAAGCCACCAGCATCTCTATTCTCGGACCATATTCCACTCCACTCAGGAATAGCCAATGCATTATGAAAGCCTTGATGACTTAACTTCTGAATATAACCAGAATTTCATAGAGTGTTGAGTGCAGAGGCAAAATAAAATTATACTTGGAAGGTGATATGGGCAAAGACTAATAGTTTGACCTTAGAATTAAGAGATTTCATGTACCAGATTCTGGCTCTGCCAATGACTAGCTGAAGTTGGGTAGTATGGAGGCTTTGCCTTAGTCTCCACAACTGTAAGTAGGGAGAATAATGGCACCTACCTCATTGTTGTCAAGAGGGCTGAATGGAGTCATTTGTGTGAAAGTGCCCAGGCCAATACTTAGCGTAATTATGATGGTCAGAAAATGATTATTTTATTGCACCACTCACTAGGGAAAGGGTATAAATTAACGGAAAAGACACAGCTTTTGAAGATGGAGAGGGTGGGCTTAAATACCACTTCAGCCTTATGGTGGTTGTTAAATCTTGGGCAAGTCACTTACTGTAAGAATAACAACCACCACTGCCACCTACCACTTATTGTTTATCATGTGCCAGGTGCTTTACTGGAGACACCACCTCATTATTCTTCACAAGGGGGTCAGTCACGTGCTCAAGATTTTGTTGCTTGAAGAAGCAAAGATGGGATTTAAAGTCAGGTTCCTAACTTAATCCATGCTTATAACTACTATACCTCCTCACCAAACAATTTCCCCTAACTTCCTGGAGCTTCAGTTTCTTCAGATGTAAAATGGGCTGATAATGCCTACCTCTTAAGTTTAAGATGGGAGTTAAAGATAATAACACATGTCAGACCCTCAACAAATAGAAATCTTGACTATTAGCCCCTTTAGAAGGCAACGTTTCATATTAGCAATTCCAAGTTGCAATGTCATTGACTCTGGAACTGGAAGGAGACTTCACAGGTCATCAACTTCCAACCTTCTTCAACCCCGATAGTTCCTTTTACAATGGTGATATTTGGCGCTGGTCCAAAATTGATTTTAACATTTGGTGTTTGGCCAAAAGATGATTTCAGCTAGTATACATCTGTCCAGTGTGGTGGATGCTTTAACAGATATGGTGGTAACATGGATGAAGTTCTGTCCAAGTGTCTGTGAGAGGCCAGGAAAGCTGCATGTAGAATCCAGAACAGAGACCGGGAGCATTTAATGCAAAGTTTGCCCAGAGAGCGAGGTGGGGTAGGTTGCTCTAAGAAGAGAAAACAGCTAAGAAATGTCTTGAATACCGTTTGAATGTTGGGTATCACTTTGGAGTTTCTCACATGTGTTGTTTTCTTTAGTCTTAAACCACTGGAATGAAATAGGGATTCCTTTCTTCTTTGTGCAAGGAGCAGAGGGAAGCTCAAGAGGGCAATTGATGGTCCTGCAGCCTTGAGGACCAGAAGAAGCTCCCAGCCTCATGGGGATTGCCTTAAAAAGCCCATGTCCCTGTGTATTAGTCCATTTTCTTTTCTTTTTCTTTTTTTTTCTTTTGAGATGGAGTTTAGCTCTTGTCACCCAGGCTGGAGTGCCATGGTGCCATCTCGTCTCACTGCAACCTTCAACCTGACAGTCAAAAAGAAGGCAGCTGGTGGACCTGGCACTGCTTAGCTGACTTCCTGGAAAGGGAAGAGCAGAATGTTCCAGAAAATGAAGATGTTCAACCAGGACTTGAGGATTGTATTAGGAAAACTTGTAGTCAGGTCCCAAGGCTTCTAGCTCTCATATTCCCCTGCAAAACCCTAGTTAGAGGGGATCCATGCTGCATTTGCAGTGATGCTGTGAGCTTTCTGTCACTTAAGTACAGGCCCTTGACCTGTCCTAACCTTACTCTGACTCCCTCACAACTGGATGATCATGGAACCGATGTCTCCTGGGACACTCTCTCTCCTGCCCTCTCCCCAGGAACCTTCTCTGGGTTGGGATCATGGCTTCTGTTTTGCTGACGGGGAAAGAGTCCTCTTGGAGAAGAGTCTCATGGAGCTGCTGTGACTCTGTATTGATGGGGCAAGAGGTTAAAGACAAGAGAGCAAGTGGGTCCCTTCCTCATCTTTGGCCCTGACCTCCCCTCTGATCTTACCCAGATCATGCCTGCTTCTGGGGAGGATTAGACACTCACCCAGCCTCAGTGGCCTGAGATTTAGAGGGAAAGTGGGAGCTATGTGAAACCAGAGGTCTGCCACGCATCCCCACAAGTGACAAATTCACAGGAGTGGAAAGAAAAAAAGGCCCTGAATACTGATGGCTGTGCAGCTGTGAGAAGTAAAGTTTCCAGAATTGCAATGAGCAACCTTGTGCTGGAGTTTTATGTCATTTGCTTTCAATTCCATTTACAGTTATTTCTTGTTTTTATATCATGTTTTATTGAAATCCATTTTTTACTTTCCTGCTTGAGGCTCAGCCATGGATCTTTCCCTCCTCCCCCCATCTTCTGGCTCCTGAGCACGTGAAGGTTCACATTATGCAAACACCACAGAAAAAGGTTTTGAAGCATCATGGGGTTTTTGTCCCTGTCTGTATTTCTCAGAGATGAGTATTTATTTTTCTGAAAGCAGGCTGGTGATGCAGCCATGCAATCCAGGATGCATTTCAGAATCCATTGGCTTGTTTGCCAGGGGCAGAGGCCTCTCCTTTCTTGCTTTTGTAACACTCTAGGGAACGCAGTCCAGTTCTGTGCTCATCGTGAGCCCCATCTACGTGACCTACTGATGACTGACAGACAGACTAGATTTTTCCCTACTTTGAACTGCAGGTTCTTTAAGTAGAAAGAGAGAAGAAACGAAAATACGTTTTTTGAGCCTCTGAGGCAAACTGGAGCTTGTCCGGAAATGGAAATGAAACAGGGGTCAGAGCCTTCTCCGTTTCCTGCTGCCCCCACACCTGACCCTCCTGGTCTTACCTGGGAGGCTGCCAGAGCCTCTCACTGGGTTCTCTTCCTCCATCCACTCTCCCAGCACAAGAGGATGTTCCCAAATGCCACAGATGTCAAGTGTCTTCCCAGCTCAAAGCCTCCAGGGCTGCATGGGACCTGACACCCTCACAGCCTCTGTTCCTATCAGGCCAGGCTCTTCCCTACTCTGGCCCATGCCAGGTCACTTCCACACCACTGTGGTTGGCTGGGTGTCCTCTCCTTGTGGAAAGGCTTCGCATTCTGGTCTGCCCCAGCAGGACCAGCTCTACCCCACCTTCTGCAGAAAGCCTTCCTGGCCTGCTCAGGCTGCTCGTGCCCTTTCTAAACTGTGGGTGTTTGGGCATACAGTCCCATATCTTTTGTTAATGCTAACTGTGCACTGGGTGCCCTGGCTTTTGACAGAATCTGCATAAGAAGGTCATAAATAGAACCTGTGATGTGGTTTGGCTGTTTCATCCCCTCTAAATCTCATGTTGAAATGTGACCCCCAGTGTTGGAGGTGAGGCCTGATGGGAGGTGTTTGTGTTATGGGGGCAGATCCCTCACGAACCCTAAACGACTTCATGCCCTCCTTGTGGCAATGAGTGAGTTCCTGTGAGAGTTACTTGTTAAAAAGAGGGTAGCACCTTCCCCACCTCTCTCCTGTCCCCTTTCTTGTCATGTAACACGCCTGCTCCCCCTTCACCTTCTGCCATGAGTGGAAGTTTCCCAAGGCCTCACCAGAAGCAGATCCTGACACCATGCTCCTCATACAACCTGCGGAACCATGAGCCACATAAACCTTTTTCTTTGTAAATTATCCTTTATGGCAATGCAAACGGGCCAACATCACCTGAATATGAACCCACGGAAGCTGTATTATTTTATACTATGTAGTCGTGCAATCTTAGGAAACTCACTTCATCTCCCTGTGCCTCAGTTTCCTTATCCATAAATTAGAAATTATAAGAGAACCTAATGCATATCAGTGTTGTGAAAATTGATCAGTCAATATGGAGAAATACAAAGAACAGCGTCTAGTACATAAAGAAACACTATACAAATGTAAGTTTTACTTATGACTAGTTCCAAGTAACAGAAATAAACTTAAGACACCTTAAGTCTTTAAAAGATAATTTATTATTATACAAAAGGTTATATAAATTTCTTGTATTAATAGAACCCAAGGGCAGGGAGGTATCAGGGACTCCTCAGTGGGTACTGATGCCAGATGGAAAATCTGATGAATCTTGACAATCAAGTTCCTCTGCTTCATCCCCCAGCAGAAAATATAGCCCCCGTAGCTCCTCAGTTACCTGTCACATGGAGAGAATAAAGGTCTTCTCACCAATTCCTAGGGAAATCCTCTGACTGGCCCAGTTTGGTTCAGGGCCTCATCCTTCATCCAGTCAACTCTGCCCAAGGGGACAAGGCAGGGCCACGTTGTACAAAATGCCCACAGGGGCTTCGTTGTTAAGTGCTGTGTGAGTGTGGGGGTGGTTATGAGAGAAAGGAACCCACTGGCCCTACAAATTGTGCCTTCTACAAGTGCAGAGGGCTCTCTATCCTTCCCCCGTATTAGTTCATGTGTAGCACAGGTTGCCTCACGAAGCGAGTACTGGTTATAGATTAACCAGAATTGAGATGTAGACTCAGAATACCAGGATCGCAGCTCACTGGGGTTGCTCATTAAACTTTGGAATAAGTCAGCATCTGAGAGGTTTCCAGAACTCCTTTCTGTTTGAACAAAGGAAACCGTGCTTTTTCCTGCTTATCCTTATATTGCCCTCCCCAACTCCACCATGTGCCAAGATACCGGTCCTGGGGAGCAGCATCAATGAGCTCAAATTGTAGCCAGAACTGCAAATCCGCAGTTACCAACAGTCTCTTTGTCCTGATAGCCGGCGGAGGCTAGCGCCACCCACTCGGCTGGGCTGAACTCCCTTTTCTCACAGTGAGTGGTCTATCAGGCCACAGGCACTGAAAGTTTTCCTTTGGGCACTGACTGCGTGGGTGTCAGCCTGGGGGTGTCCGAACACAGTGGCAACAGAGAAGGTGCTGGAGGGATGCCTCGGCTCAGGTACATCATAGTAGTGAACATAGACTCTAAGGAAGAGTGAGGATAGGTTACTGGGAATATCTCCTTCACCCTTGGCTCCAAACCTCCCAACTTCCCACATGCAGCTCATTCACATTGACAGAGAAAAAGCATCCAGGCTGCCTGCCCCTATCCCACTCACTTTCATTTGGGAGGGCAGCAGTTCTCAGCCATGGCTGCTCATTAGAATCATCCAGGGAGTTTTGACAAATGCTCATTCCCGGGCAGCACCCCAAACCAATGAAATCAGATTCTCTGTGGATACGGCAAAGCATTTTTGTGTATTTTTTACAGCCCTCCAGGTGGTTCCAACCTGTAACCAAGGCTGAAACCTTCTGTGTTAGGGTGCTCATTTGCTCACACGACACAACCACCCTTAGATAACCTGAGAATCTGTATCTTCAGGCCCGCACACTCACTCTCTCTCTGTCCCAAGCTTCTCCTTGCCTACGTGTATCCTCTCTTGCATAATTGATTGGCATGTGAAGAATGTTTCTCGTTCTGAACTCTCGTTTCTTCCCTCTCAATGCTGTCTCATCATTCTGAGCTCTTTTATCCCTTCAAACCCAGGTTCAGAACGTGGCTAATCTGCTTAGCCCTCTCTGCAGCACCCCTGTGGTGGGCACACTCTTCATTTGTGCCACATTAACTGGTGCTTATGTTGCTTTATAAAAATATCACTCATTATAAGCTTCTTGAGAGTAGGAGGGATCAGGCGTTCTATTTTTGACTTGTTTTTATATCTTCCCAGAGTACCTAGTAACATGTCGACTACCAGTAAATGTGGATGCCCAAAGACAGAGGAAGGAGCGTGCCGGCCAAGGATGGTTTAGATGGAGCCAAATCGGGCCTTCTGAATGCTGCAGCTTCTGTATCAACACTCTCATCCCAGGGTTGCATCACACCAGGCGTAGGGAGAGAAAATTCCCCTCATCCTTCTGCTTAAAAGGGCTTTTCCCCTTACATTTGAGAACAGTAAGTATGAAAGGAACCCTGGAAATGGGTACTAGGAGGTTCTGTGGGTGCTGGTCGCAATGTGAGAGAAGCTTAGTAATCATAGCTACCACCCATGGAGTACTCAGCCGTGCGTATGGGGTTTTTCATACAACTGATCACAACGACAGCACTATTCAACATTTCTGAAGCTCAGAAAGTTTATTTTCCCAAGGCAAAGAGTTTCAAAGGGCCCTGCAGTGTTTAGCAAGCCAGGTACCTTCCAAAGCAGACTGGAAGCAGAAAGATGAGAATCAGTCGTCTTTGTCCTCACTCCGGTCAACCTCCTCCTCCTTCCTTATGTTTGTGTTTAGTGAAAATGGCCCAGGCAAAGGTTTGCTGATTGCCCTCAGGTTGTCTGTATCATTTTTTTCTTTCTTTATGTTTTATTTTTTTGAGATGGAGTCTCACTCTGTCACCTAGGCTGGAGTGCAATGGCGTGATCTCAGCTCACTGCAACCTCCACCTCCTGGGTTCAAGCGATTCTCCTGCCTCAGCCTCCTGAGTAGCTGGGATTATAGGCACCTGCCATCATGCCTAGCTAAATTTTTTTGTATTTTTGTAGAAACGGAGTTTCACCATGTTGTTCAGGCTGGTCTTGAACTCCTGACCTCAGGTGATCCGCCCACCTCGGCCTCCCAAAGTGTTGGGATTACCGGCATGAGCCATTGTGCCCAGCCTCATTATCTTTTTAAGAGAGACACAAAATCACATGCGTAAGTAGTGTTAGGGGTACAGAGGTCAAAGATATCTTTATGGGCACATAAGCATCATTGCAGTGATGTCATCTTCCTCATCATCATCAATCATCATCATCATTTTCTAGTGGGGACTATGGGCCTATAATCATCATTGCAGTGGTGCACCTTCATCATCATCATCAACACCATCATCATTTTCTAGTGGGGACAAACTGGTTGCAAGTACCAGAAACCAACTGAGGCTAGCTTAAGGAAAACAAGGGAAATGTATTGCAAGGCTGCGGGATTGCTTTATAGCAGCCAAAGAAAGAAATGCAGCTAGGCCCCAGGAGTGGATGTGGGTGCTGCCAGCATGCCGTCTTCCCTCTCTGTGTCTCTCTGTTTATCTCCCTAAGACCTCTTTCCTGTGCTTCCCAGTCCATACTGTACAATATGGCTGCTCACAGTCCTCGAGTTTGCCTGTCACAGTCCCAGACACCTGGCAAGCTTATTTCCTCTCTTTATCCCATTTCCAAATTTGTGGAGAAGGGCCTCCAACCCATCCCATTTCAGGTCCTATACCGCCTGATGGCATCCTTTTTCCCATAGAGTTGGCTAGTGGGGTTCTGGAGTGGAGGGGGCATCCTTTCTGGATAGGAAGGAAATTATCAGAGAAAGGAGGAACGATTGTGAGCTGGCAAGATGCTTCAACAAATAATAATAATACTAGCATAAACGTTAATGTATGTCCAGATACTAAATTAGGGGCTTTATATTTTTCTCTAGTTCTCACAGCAATCATTCCAGGTAAGTATTGTCATTCCCATTTTACGGAGAAGAAAACTGAGGAAATTAGAAATTACGAAACCACAAGACATTGCTTTTCATGGATTCAAGCAATTTTGGAAACTTTTCCTTCTGGAGATCAAGTTGGGCTGTGCGTCAGGTATATTTATTCTTCAGCGTTTTCTCCCACCCAGCTGTGGGGAGCATGCATGTGTTTGTGCGTGTGCGTGTGTGTGCATGTGTGTGTGTGCGTGTGTGCATGCGGAATGTCTCTGTGGGTCTATGTGTTCATATTCTTCCATGGCTATGTCCTCAGAGACTCTGAGAATGCTCATTTTCTAGTAGGGAGAGAATGTTCAGCTTGATCCTGCCAGCCTGAGGCAGTGGAGCCAGAGGCCTGGCTGGCTGGGACAAAGACGCTCTGTATCCATCAGGAATGTAGTGACCTCATCATTGCTTTCCTCTGTGGCTTGGGTTTGTGTTAAGCAGAAGGAAGAGAGATTTGAGGTCGGGGCTTGGTGCCTGGGCCTTTGGTCATATGCTCCTCCGTTACCCTCTCCTTTTCTTTCAAGAGCTACTCTGGCTTGAAGCAAAGGCTTCGATTTCATCACCATGAGGCTGTCATGGAGCTTGGACTGGTGCTGGAGTTTCCTCCCAACGGTGGAGCAGGGAGGCCTGGACTAGAAAGATAAAGGGCTCAAGAATGAGGAGAGCTGGCTGCAGCCTGGCTTTCCAGAGATGACTATGGGATTCTCTTGAGATCCTATCACAGCTGCAGATTCCCATTTTCTTCCTCAGTCACATGAAGGGCCAGATGACCTTTAGTGAAGTACCTTGGAAACTTAATTCTGGGATCAGTGACTGGCCTCATCCTTTCTCCTTGTCTTTTAAGGAAAACCATGGCCTAGGATGAATCCACAGTGGATGTGGTAGCCTTCTTCAGGTATGTAGAGCACAGGTGCAAAGGATGTTGTCCTGATCACAGCTTTAGGTGAGCACTGCAGGGGTTTACAGTCAGTTTGGGGTTTGTTTGTATGTTTGACAAGAAAGTCATAGACTACCTGTGTTACTGACTTTCATCTTTGGGTCTTAATTTCCTCAGCTGTGAGACTACCCAGCTAGATGGTTTCCAAGTTGTCTCTTGGCCGTGACATGTGATGGCCTGTGACCCCATTCTCTCCATCATGCTATGTTCCTGCTTCAGATGCCCATTTTCTAGTCAATAATGTTCCAATTGTTAGGGCAAGAGACATAAAATTTGTGGTGTGCGTGTGTATGTGTGTGTGTATGTGCATGCACATGCACATGTGAGAGACAGAGAGAGAGAAAGAGAGAGATATGGATGGTGGGGAAGAGAAGAGATGAGAATGAGAAAGAGAATAAGAATAGCATTCCAGGAATCTGTCATGAGTTAATTGGTTCTCATAAACCAAAGCCATCAACCCTTCCACAGAAAATACAAGCCTGGATAATAAACCAGAAACCATGGTATGAATGGCTTTAAATCCTTCATATTTTAGGCCACAATCACCCTGTTTGACCCCAGATTTTGACACAGATTTTGGCTTAGGGGCCAGCAGCCTATTCCTGCCATGTCCCTATGCCAGCTGGAGACACCTGGCCTTGGAGGCTCACATTATGCTGACCCCCACCCCAGTGCTGTCACGCCACTGCCAGTTGTTCCTCATCTTAATCCTACTTCATGGTGGTCGTTTTAAAAGCATCAGAGCTTTTGACATAGAACCAGAGGTAAATTGTGTTTGCCATAAATGTGGGAGGTGTTTGGGGCTCCTTCTCATAGGAGCAGTTTCTGTTGGACACTACCTTGCAAGTGGAATAAAAAAGTGGTGTATTCCACTGGGGCACCTTCTCTTTATAATTTATAAATAGGATTTTAATAGGACACTCAAAAGGATTAGTTGAGAAAAACTGAATTCAAATTTGAGGATAAACTGTGCGCCGACACAAAGCTTTAATACAGCCAATTACAAAGAATATTAGGCTATAATGGCCCTCTAGTGCTGTGCTAACTCCAATCCCTCTTTCTAATGATGGCGAGGAGGGAGGAGGAGAGGCTGGGGACAGTCTGTGATCTTCCTGACCTGGAACTTCTGACCTGGAGCCTTTTCCTCTTCCTCTGATTCTAACGCCGAGTCTGTTGTACCCTAGTCTGGCACCCACCAGAAAGGCCTCCTCTGGGCATCAGAAATGATAGCAGATTGTGGATTTCTCAGTGTCTGCAACTGCTCAGCATTGAATGTACATAAGACACTTGCTTTGACCAATAGGGTCCGTCAGAATGACTGATGTACATTCCTCTTTCATCTTCAATTTTCACCCCTAATTGTTAGGGGTGAAACTGTTCCTGCCGCATCCCTATGCCAGCTGGAGACACCCAGGGTTTATTCCACTTGTAAGCTAGTGTCCAACAAAAACTGCTCCCAAGAGAAGGAGCCCCACTTTACAGGGACACCTCCCACATTTATGGCAAATGCAATTTTCCTTTGGTTCTGTGTCAAAAGCTCTGATGCTTTTAAAATGACCACCAGGAGGTAGAATTAAGATGAGGAACAACTGGCAGTGGCGTGACAGCACTGCAGTGGGGGTCGGCATAAACTGAGCCTCCCAGTGTTTACCCCCACACTACAGAATCCTCGAAGGGGACAACTCCCAAATGGGAAAGCCTCTAAGAAATCTTTTTTGCTTGTCATGTCTTTGTTGGTGGTGGGAGGGCTTTTGGGATCTCCCAAGGTGTTGATTAGGAAACTGCCTACCTTCTGAGTTTAATGATGTGTATGGAAGACTTCCCATTCTATTCAAAGCCCTTTCCTCTATAGTTGTTTTCTGTATCTCCTTTTGAATCAATTCCACCATCTCTGTCTTCTCTCCTTCCCATCTACCCCACCGCATGCACCCTCGCTGAAGTGGCTGAGTTGAAAAGCTATCCCTTAGAACAAATTCTACTTCACTGATACTTTATTGTCTACTTGTTCTTAATTTCAGTTGTATGAAGGCAGTTACCATGAAATGCTATGGGAACCTACCTCACTTATGTATAAAGCCAGTCATTAGGGCAAGACTAATTACAAATAGCAAATTAAAACTTCGCTTGGATTGAGTGAGACTATTGTGATGGTTAAAGTTGCTTATTTCCAACTTTTACTTTAGTGCTCTCAGAAGCCTCCTAGACCTCCCCAGATCAAAGTGGTCTAGAAGGACAAGGCCTTATGGCCTAGGCTGAGTTTACACAAGACAATGAGAGATCTTGGCTGTTGTAAGTATCTTCTCATCATATCAGCTGGCCACTGGCCTTCTCCACTAGATCCTATCTTACATGGCATCTCAGCAGACTCTCATTTTAATTCTTTATTACCTCATAGCTGTAACCAGCAGCTCCACAGCCAATGTTACCTCTTGAGGGACTTAATTGATCAATAATTCTGTTTAAAATCCAGCAGAGCATTGCAGTGAATTGGCCTTTTCTCTCCATTGGTACCTGTATTTTGGTTTTCTTCTTTTTTGCTATGGATGAGGATATCTCATAGATGAATGATGCCAGTGTGGACTTGGAGAATACTAATATGGCAATGGGTCAGGACATGAGGGACAGGGAATAGAACAACAGTGGGAAAACATCTGGGACATGCCTTGGACACAAGAGACATAAAGGCCTGGCAAGAAAGAAGAGGGGAAAAGAAGTGAGAAGTCACATTAGAAAACAGGAAAGCATTGATTCAATCAAGGGCATAAACTTCATTGAGCAGGTGGAAAAACTGACATTGTCTGGTACTTGGAAAAAAGGTTTTGTTCTGAACACTCCTGGTCTTGGATAAAAGGAAGGAATTTTAACCGTCCTAGAGAGTCAGGAGTTGCTTCTGGAACTGGTAGAATTGTGCCTGGCACTTACTAGAAATGGCTTTGTTTTCTGAAACATGAAGATGGGGAAAGCTTATTGAGAGATCATCTGATGTGGGTGTGAGTTGCCTGAGGGAAGGAAGTGATATGGGATAAATTAAAATCAGTTGCATGGTCAATGGGTAAAATGAATGAAACTAAATCCTGAATCTCATTTATGTGTAACTTCTTTCATCAATATGTGCTGTGGGAATTCTCACTGTAAGAAAGTTATTGCAAATCAGCTTGTAAGTCCCCTCTTCTAAGAAGCCTTCCTTGATTCCCCTCCCTTCTTGATTTTTTCCCTCCTCCTTATTTCCATAACTAGGGTGAGCAGGTGTCCCAGTTTGCCCAGGACAGTCCTGGTTTGCACCTGTTGTCCTGATGTAATCATTAATAGTACTCCCTTTCATTTCTCCTAAGTATCCTGGTTTCACCCTTTCATAATACTCTGCCCTTCTCCATATCATAGCACTCACTGATCTGTGTAATAAATGATTTATCTATATCCTTCATTAGACTGAAAGCCCTCTTAGTACAAACGTCTTGTCTGTCTTGTTAGCTGTTAAATTTTCAATGCCTAATACTGAGCCAGGCACACTACTGGTACTCCAAAATGTTCATTAGATAGGTGAATAAATGCCTATGATCCAACTCAGGTTCCCTGGGTGGCCTGGCAGAAAATGTTTCATGGGCTATTCTGAGCAAGGTAACAATCACATGGAGAATAGGGGAATCAATTAATCAAAAGCCTTTCCTGTCCCCACCCTTAGGCAAACTGATTTATATACGTTGGCAGAGTCCAGGTCCCTCTGTCATCTGAGTGTCATCCTGTACAGGCAGCCCAGGTCACTCTCTTTCTGTGCAGTCATTGTTGTATCTCAGGGCCAGCATGGGCTGTTGTCCACATGAGATAATGCTGTCCTGAAAGACCTGCAGCCTGAGAGTAGCAGAGAAGAGGGGCAGCAGCAGGGGCACTGATGACCGGGTCCAGCTTGCCCAACTCGCTGGTGCTGGGATCTTGGTCAAAGCCCTTCACCTCTTAGCCTTGCAGGAGAAAGGTCCCTTCCAGCTGTCATCCTCTGCAATTCAGTGACTACCCTAGGGTTCACTAACACATAGCAGCCAAAGTCTACAGGCCAGGAATATAATCATCTTGGTGGAGAACTAGAGATTGCCTTTGGGGTTCTCCACCTTCAGTTTTGGTAATGATTGTTGCTCAGTAGGGCCTTTCCCAGGGTCCCCCATGCCTCCCTGAAAGCCCTGCTAATCAACCCTGAGGTGCTGGCTCCCCTGCCAGGCAAAGATGAGGAGCATTTAGAGGTATAGAATCCCAGGTAACCAGCCAGGTATTTAACCAGGATAATCTAGAGCAGGTGACTGGGTAAACGTTCTGGGCTGTGATTGAGAAAGAATGCAAAGGATCAATCAGAGATGCAAGGAAAAACCTTCAACAGGGAAGTGGCAGCATGGGATCAGAAGGCAGAAATACTCAATATGGTGTGGGAAGCAGTGGGCAAGGCTGGAGAGGCAGAGAGAGTGAGCAGCATGGATGCTGCTGTCAATCAGGGAAACACCTGAGTGGCGTGTTTTTATGGAGTCGTGGGTGTGTGAAAGGCCCAACTGCTGAGAAGGCCTGAAATGCTTGTGACTATCAAGGGTTCATACAGAATCATGGTTGGGGTTATCTGAAATTTAACAGAGGATTCCTGAAGATGCAAACCTTCACCCAGAAGGCAACTTCTCACATGAGGGAATTTCAGATCGTATGGCAAGCCTAGACGAGGGGCTATTTGGAGCCACTAAGATTGAGTCATAAAGCTCCCGCATACGCTGCCTTCCTCTGAAGCCAGAGTCAGTAAGGTAAGCCAGGATCTGGCGGGGGGTGTTGAATAGGACGGGTAAAAGGTCTTACAGCTTTTTTATCCTCCAGTGTTACCTGAAAGCTGAGGACAAGTTGGTCATTTAGGAGTAGAGACAAAGACATAAGTCTGTGCTTCTAAAACTGTCCCTTTTGGAAGGGTGAGCATGTGCCCCTGGGAATATAAAGTACTTCCCTAAGAAATAGGAGGTTCTGCTGGGACCTGCCCACATCTAGGAGTTGATCAACTGCTACCTGGATACTTTGAAATTGAGGATTCTCAGCCTGGGGGCTGCTGCCAAGGAAGGAATCACAGACTCTCAGATAGTGACCTCTTATGTCCTCAGAAAGCGAAACATTCCCTGGGAACTTAGTAGTCAATGAAGCCAGGATGGCTCAGAAAGCAGCCTGCTCCCTCCCTGCCACCTCTGAAACCTGGGGTTTTAGAATCTCCCTGACAGTTTGGCAACATGTGAGGTAACAGCAGCAGAGCTGATTTGCTAATCTGCCAGAACTGCATCCAACATCCTTCTGTGCACTGACACTAGAGACATGGGAAGGCACGAGCTCGACCACTGTTTGCCTGCTGAAACTAACCTGTGGCGTTCTCTGCATAATTCATTTGTGCATGAAATGGAAGCTTAATAGCATAAGTAAAGCACTAAGCAGAAATAGGTGGTAAATGTCTTTTTTAAGTCTTAAAGATAGACTCAGCTTCACTTATAAAGCCCAATTTGGTATTACTTAATGGCATAAAACACTTTTCTCTGGCACTGTACCTATCGAGTACTTTTTGGTTCCCCTACATTCCCGGGCCTCTGCCTGCTGAGAAGGTCAGTCCCTCATCCCCTTGACTCTCTCTGACCCCCCAGCCATGTCCTTGCAGCTGGCACTGAGCCCAGCATTCTGTCCTCACAGGACCTCTTACCCTCCTGCAGGGCCCACTCCAGCAGTGAAGGCTGGAGGCACCCAGGTTCCAGGCCAGGGCAGACCTGGGCGCTCCAAGGTTGCTGGTAACTAAGCTCAGGGAAGGAAAGCCATGCAGTGAGCTCAGAGGGGCACCAGAAGCCAGGGAAGGGAGTTGTGAGTGAGAGGAGTTGGCCTCTGTTCTTCCAGAATTGGGAAGGGCTCTGCTAAAACAGCTGCTTCTAAATAGAGGAGCCTCAGGCCAAGTGAGTCTGCTAAGAACCGGCTCAGTGGTCAGATGGGTCAGGAGTCTAGCACAATGGGCTTTGAGCTTTGTGGGTCTCTTTCCGGTTATCTCTTGCTGCAGAAGAAGTTATCCTAAAACATAGTGACTTAAAAGAACAATTTTATTTAGCTCACAATTGTATGGTCTAGGAATTTGGGAAGAAATCGGCTACACTGCCAGGTGCAGTGGCTCACACCTGTAATCCCAGCCTGACCAACATGGAGAAACCTCATCTCTACTAAATATACAAAACTAGCTGGATGTGGTGGTGTATGCCTGTTAATATCTGCTACTTCGGAGGCTGAGGCAGGAGAACCGCTTGAACCCAGGAGGCAGAGGTTGTGGTGAGCTGAGATTGCGCCATTGCCTAGGCAACAAGTGTGAAACTCCATCAAAAAA
>NW_016107343.1:463969-585649 GCF_001604975.1 Cebus imitator | reverse complement strand
GGAAAGGAAAGGAAAGGAAAGGAAAGGAAAGGAAAGGAAAGGAAAGGAAAGGAAAGGAAAGGAAAGGAAAGGAAAGGAAAGGAAAGGAAGAGGGGAAGGAAAGAGAAAAGAAAAGAAATTGGCTGGGCCATTCATCTCTCTGAATCTCATGGTTCCATGTGGGGCAGGATCCACTTGTAAGATGGCTCCTCACACCCATGTCTAGCACCTCCTGGGTCTTCTGCTTCTCTCTGTCTCTGCATGCTTTCTGGGACCTCTCCAGTGGCTTCAGCTTCTCACACCATGGCCCTCAAGGTTGGTGCCCATGAGGAAATGATTAAAAGCAAGCATAGGAAGAGGCACAAGGGGAAGCTGCAACTTCTGTGACCAAACTTCTGAATCTCCAAAGTCACACAGCGGCATTCTGGACTTAGCAAGCATGTTGGTAAGTCCAGCCATGGCTAAGGGGACAGGAGGTGTCAACCTCATCTCTGGATGCACACACAGGGAGGGAAGCATTGATGCATGCCACCTTGGAGGCACACTACCACAGTGTCCCAGTCACTCAGGTAGACCCGGGCTCTGAGCCCCACTCATCAGTTCTCACTCGTAACCAACACACCTGCATACTTGCAAAGATGCATGCGTATGCTCCCAAATACACATCTTTCCAATAGGTCAATTGCATTGGCAGTGGGTACGTACTTTAAAGGTTTAAAGGGTGCCTACAGACTCAAATTACCTTTAGATGTGGAAAAATGTATTTTGAAATATACTTGAGTACTTTTATATTAGCTCAGTGGACCAAGACTAATGCATTATCCTGGTTCTGTGGCTCACATTCTGAAAACCAAAAGACTAGCCCACTCAATTACATGGCTTTAGCTCCTCAATGGCAATGCCCCGCCTTGAATACAGGAATCTTCAGGTCTCTGGCAAGCACCAAGCCAACAGTTTCTGCTGCAAGTGACAGGATGGGGATGAAGAAGAAGTTTTGAGTCCTGAAGTAGAGGATTGTCCAGCCAGTTGGTGACTCTGGTGGCAGCTTGCTTCCACCTCCACCTCCCTTTTCTGGTTGTCCTTTTCTTTAATTTCTTTTCTTTTTTTATTTTTATTTTTTGAAATGAGGGTCTCACTCTGTCGCCAGGCTGGAGTGCAGTGGCATGATCTCAGCTCACTGCAGTCTCTGCCTCCTGGGTTCAAGCAATTCCCCTGCCTCAGCTTTCCAAGTAGCTAGGACTACAGGTGCGCACCACAAGACCCGGCTAATTTTTTGTGTTTTAGTGGAGACAGGGTTTCACCATGTTGATCAGGAAGATCTCGATCTCCTAACCTTGTGATCCTCCCACATCGGCCTCCCAAACTGCTGGGATTACAGGCATGAGCCACCGCACCCAGCCCTGGTAGTCTTTTTCTTGCTCATGAAGAAATATCATAAAACAAACCAACATGTGAACACATCAGAGACTAAGTTAACTAGCTAAAGGCTTTTACCAGGTCTACCCATGAGGGATAGCCCTCCTGCCAACATAACTTTTGAAACCTTTTATGCTGAAAGAATGCCTTTATCCTAATCTTGACTTAGTTATTAAGCAACCTTATATTAAGGTTGACTTTGCAAGGCGTTATGCCCAATTCCCTTAATTCATTCATTTTCCCCATTTTTCCTTAACTGCCGTGGGTGGGGAAAGGCAAATCTACCACAGTGAAATATTTGTTTGAGTTATTATTTCTTTGATATTTGACTCCACTACTAGACTATAAGCTGCATGAAGGCGGAAGCTGTGTCTGTCTTATTTATTATTACAAAGCAGTGTGTAGTAAATGCAGAATCTAACACATATAGACACCTGTCAAACTGTTCTCCAATGAATGGATGAATGAATTTATTCAACAATGTACATTAAGCAAGTACCATATGCCCAACACTGTGATGGGTTCCAGGGTTATAACAACGAATAAGATGTGGTCCCTGCCCTCCCGGAGCTCAGACCACATCTGTGTGGTCTACTTATATTTCTTAAGTATTTCTTCCTTAGCCCCTGGATTGCTGCACTGCTCATAAACTATCCAACAATATGGGGGCCATCCTTGCTGCACAACAGCCCAGATGGTGGCTTCACCAGGCAGGATTATTTAGGGGTGATCTTCTCCCAACCACCTCCCTTCCCAGCTCTCACATAATTACCTAACATGCCTCATAAATAAGGGAAAGGGGTAGGATTGCCTTCACCTCGTGAGCATAAATGTTTTCTAAATGATATTGTTCCTGCAGCTTCCGAGAGCCTCATAAACACGCCTGGCCCTGGATTTATTATGCGGTGATAATCCCTCTTAGCCAGCTGGTAAGATTCATAGCTCTGACCCCTTCCCTGACTCCCTTCTCTCCCTGGCCTCATGCAGGGGAACTGGGGGCTGAGGGTGGAAGGTCACAGAGCCTGGGAGGGCGGTGACATGGGCCAGGAGGCAGGCTGGCAGATGCCCAACCGACTTTGAGAAATGCTGCCTTTCCCTGAGACGTCTGCTCCCAAAGTGTTTCTAGCCAGCCTGCCCCCTGCAACCGCCCAAGGAGTTCCCTGGCAGAAAGCAGGTCTCAGCAGGAGCGAGGGGGCCATGCACAGCCCTGCCACTCTCCTCTGCCGGTTTGTCCCTGCACAGCCCACACGCGCCCATGCAGGGACTGCTGCGAAGATTGCTGCAGGCACCAGCCGACGGCTCCAGAATGCAAGCCAGCCCCTGCCCACCTGCCTGGCTACTCCTGGTTTGCAGTTTGGCTGGATTCAAGACCCCCCCGCACTCATTTTGGCTGTGTAACTCAGATTCTCTACCCCTGTATTGACAGCTGGGGTGTAAAGCAGCTACCCCATTTCGCCTCAGAAACTCAGCTCATCATGATTTCTGTTCTCTGTGATTTAGCTTCTGACATTGAAACTGTGGACAAGAGATCCTGGAGGGCAGACCCTGAAGTGCTCTCTTCCCTGCTGGCCTCCCGACAGAAGAGGAACCCAAGGCTTTAGACTGATTTCTGTAACACTGAGGCCAAGTGGTCGTCGGTCTTCGAGGGCACGTCCTGTGCAGACTCTTTTCTGTGTGGGCAAATGAGTGTCATCCAAACCTGTCTCAGCCATACTGCTGCAGGCCTAAGGCTTGGTTTCATACGGTGACACATTAGAAAGAAAAACAAATCTAACTCCAAAAGCTTTGAAAAAGCCATGTCATTTTTCCCCTAAAGGTTCTTGAAGAGACGGCAAAGGGAAACATATATCACATCACACAGAGAAAATCATTCTAAAAGCCCTGTTTACTAGTCTGTCTCCACAAGTTCCTACCACATCCAGCAGCAGAGGCACAGTACATGGCTATACAGGTTGGGCACTGCACAACCTAGGGGACACCATTCACATTTGTAGTGATAACTGATACGTATTTATTGTAGGAATTTTCTGGCAGATGCTACTCAAGTGTCTTGAAGAAGGAATGTCTTCCTTCAATTTGCATAATGGTGTATGTGGGTAGTGACAGAAATATGTGAAGCTTTTCTCATCCCTGTTTTCCAACTCTTCTCCCCCAAATCTCCAGGCTGATTCATTTCCTCCATTTCTCTCACTCAATGCATTCTCTCAACCCACCCCCCACCACCCAACACACACACACACACACACACACACACACACACCTCCCACACCCACACACACCTCCATCTTTTCGTGGAGGGGAGTTCATGCTCTCTGCAGGCTATGAGTTTAATCTCATATCCTTCCAGGTCTCTGTCTGTCCTCTGTTGTCACCATCACTGTGGAGCAGGTCTGCAGTAGCAAAGGGTCCTCCTTACAAAGTGACAGTTATCTTTGTCTCACTGAGAGAGACTCCAGGAGCTGACACTGTTAAGAAAAAAATTTAAGAATCTAGAGAAGACACAAGAAGCAACCTCACTACTGGAACAGGAGACCATTTGGTCCTGTCCTCTGCCATCCCTGCAGCCAGGCACGTCTGGACATTCAGCAAGGGCTCTACGGACATGTTCCCAGGAGCTCCCACATATCTCTCTCAAAATCTGGCTTTACCTCTGTGGAGCAATTTTCGTTTTCTTTCTAAGTCTCTTTCGGGGGAGCTTAAGCCATAGTCTCTTGCTCAGGCCCACCATGGGGAAGGTACATGGCACATGCTGTCCCCAGCTCTTCCCTGAAAAAGATTTCTATATCAGCCATCTTCTCTCCAAACGATATCTCCAAAGTGTAGGCTGGGAAGGAAAAGAAGGACCCTAATCAAACCCTGTCATGGGGCTACTCAAAGTGAGCATCCATGCTCACCTGCCCCTTACTTTTTCAGGTCTCCCTTTTTATTGGCATAGTTATGTTCCATCTCCCTCCTTCCCTTCCTCTCTCTCTTTCTCTCCCCACTCCTGATCCCAACTGGAGCAGTTCCTGGAGTTCTTGCTGAGGGTAAGAGGAAGAACCCCTCTGCGCCTTTCACCATTTAGCCAGCACTGCCAGAAGCGCCTGATTCCCTCCTCCCTCCCACTCAGTTCTGCTCAGCAGAGGTTGCCTGCACCAGGGGCTTGCTTTCGGGGCCCAGGCCTTTGCCTCTCTAGTCTAGCTTCCAGCTCAGCACAGCAGATTTCTCCTCATTTGAATCTGGAGCATCACTCCCTTAATTAAGCACATTAACCCTTTCAGGACAGCAGTGTCCACAGACAGAGTTTCTTGCATCAGATTCTCCTAGAATGACACCACCGTTCTCACCCCCTTGTCTTCCACGCAGGTCTCTTGGGGGTTGCTGACTGACCAAGGTCCTTGCTCTTTCTTCCAGTCATGGGCAAGTGAACCTCAATCTAGAGCAGCCAGAGCCCACATCCACGTGGTGAAAAGGGGCTCCTCTCTCTCTACTACTTTTTTTCTGGCTTCGCTTTCTGTTTTCCTCCATTCTCCCAGCTCCTCTGTCTTCTGCCTAAATAACACACCACGATCTAACCGAATCAATCACCCTCGCTCAACAGCCTCCCCAGGGGGCCTTTTTGGAGAACGTGGTACAATCTTCCTGTCACTTTATCATCTGCCGAAGCCCAACAGCAGTGAGCGGTGGGTTCTGTCGGCACAACATCATGAACAATCTCTTTAGGGAGGGGTGGAGGGGAAGGGAGATGCTACGGCACACACAAGCCCCACCCTCAAGTTCTGCCTTCATGGGGGCAAGCCTGGCTTTCTAATCCCTACTCCGATGCCACACTCCTGCATAGATTCTGAATGTCTTTCCCCAGAGAACTCCAGAACCAGAATTGAAAGCCTCATCATTTGGGGCTGTCAACTATTTCTACTCAACTGTCATCACGTTTAAAGATGGAATTATAAATTATCTATATTGGTGATAGAAGCTGGGGCAGGGCAGAAGGCTGGAGATGCAGTCAGTGCAGCGCCAGGAGGTGAGAAAATGCATGTAGGATCTCCATTTTGAGTGGTGCATGTTGAGATGACCACGTCACTGAAACAGAAAGGAAAGAAGTGGAAGGGAAGCTGGATTTGATTATGCAATGCTTGGAGAATAGGCCGTGGTGGTCATGTTACTCCGTGTGCCGTCATGATCCTCTGGCTGCTGTAGGTGGCCTAACATCCTGATAGCTGCCAAGACTCTCTGCTCAGCCCTTAGATGGAACACCCTGTCCCCAGCCCCTTGCCACTGCCCATTTCAAGGTTAGCTCCTCTATTCTCCCTGCCTCTTATCTCTTCTGCTCCAAACCATCCCAGACCCTGCTGCCATAGACGTCTTCCTGAAACCCAGTTCTAAACTTGTCACTCATAAGCCTTCAACAGCTCCCCTCTGCCCATCAGTAAATTCCTTATTACGACCTAGCCCAGGATTCAAGTCCTCATGCCTCAGCTTCCTCCTTCTTTCTAGGCTTATTTCCATTTTGTGCTTCGAGAAACCATCTAAACTGAATCACCAATTAGCTCACAGCCTGCATTTCTCCTCTGCATTCCCATTGTATTTTGGTTCTGCCTCTTGGATCACTTTATATTTTGAATTACACTTATTTATGTGCATGTCTACCACACCCACTGTGTACCTAAAATGTCAGGACCCACATCTGGCTCCTCAAGCTGAGCTCAGAGCCTTGGACACTCAGTCAGTATAATGGGATCTGTTCCAGCCAAGAACTCCCTTCTGCCATGGGTTAGTGGATATCAGTGGTCACCTTTGCTTTGTCCTCAGGAAAAAATGAAATGAAGCAGAAAAAAAGACAAACACAGGCTTGCCAAGGAGCCTCTGAGAGAAAGAGGAAAACGTAGAGCTGGGTGTTTATTTCTGGCTTCCTGGGTTGTTTATTATCAGCTTTTCTCAGGTACAGCACACCCTTCACTTCCTTACCGACAATTACCGAGGAAGCATTCAGCTAATTTCCTCAACTCCAACTGCCTTTAGTAGAAGCTAATTTTAACATTGCTCTCAGTTGCTTTTCAAGGATGCAGACACCTACGTGCCTGCATGCCTGCCTCTCTGTCCGTGTCTCTCTTTCACTGGGTGGGCCAAAGGATGTGCAGAATTTAGGCGCAGCCACCCAGCCTCCACTGTCCAAACACGGACCAGACAGAGCCTAGGTGACTTTCTGGCTGAAACAGGGGAAGTGACCCCAAAATGACGTAAATTTGGAAAACCATCAAGCATTTGTAAATGACTCCAGAGAGCCAAGAGCTTGGGTGTCCATCGGGCATCAAACGGTAAATAGTTTAACTGTATTGATTGTCATGAAGCAAGTGGGTACAACGTGTTAGAATGACAGACATAATGGGAGAGAAAATTCAGAACCGGGGGACTGGCTCCAGCCCCTAGCAGAGAAATAGCCAAACCTCTCATGCAAGAAGACTGAGGGTAGATGAACACTAAGGAGCCCTCAGAACAATTCAATTCCCTGCACCATGGCGGAACCCCTGGATGCTAGGAGTAAAGCCAGCCAGCCTCTCTGCCACCTGCCCCAGGGACTATAATATCCCTGACAAGAATTTGTCTGCTGTCTAACCTCAATCCTCCTTGCTCTTGCTTTAGCCCCCCTGTGCTTGCTGTACCTCAATTTTGCTTTTCTATAAAAATAAAACTCTGTTTGAACAGTTACACACCAACATATTATTTGAATAACATGTACATTTTAAAAACAAAATGCACATGCTAAGATTCATGTTTTTGAACAAGATTATATTCCTATACATATATTGTGCCTCCAAATGTACTATTTCTTCCACCTACATTGTTTCATTTACTCTTCACAACAATTTCGTAATCCGAATACCTTAGTATTCTCTTTTTTCTGTGTTGAAAGAAAGAACTTCTGTGAGGTTAAGCAACTTCTCAGTGCTGCACAGCCTGTAAGCTAGTCTGGGGCTAGACCTCAGGGCCCCAAAGCCTTCATTTCCACTACTGTGGGCTGTCGCTCACCAAGTGTCTTCTAAAGCTGGTTTTGAAATGGGTGATGTTGGCCTCTCATTATTTAATGCCTCCTCCAATCTTTGGAAATGTTCATACATTCATTGAACAAATACCGACTGAGCACTAGTATATCCCAGGCACCAGATGGACATTAAATATTTGGTACACTGATTAGTCAAATGTAGTTCTAACAAAAGCTCTCTTCCTCCCACTAGTTGTTCTGGGGTTTCCCTAGACTCCCCCTGCATAAATCAAACTCTACCCTCACTCCCTGTTCCCCTCCAACTCCCCAAGTCAAAATCAAAGCCATTTGTTCCTCTGAAACTGCACAAATCCACCAATACACTCTGAAAGATTATTGACTGACAGCTGAGTGTCTTGGTTTTCCTGTAAGAGTTTCTGCAAATTTTTAAAAAGAGCATCAAGTCTTGCCGGGCACGGAGGCTCACGCCTGTGATCTCAGCACTTTGGGAGGCTGAGGCGGGTGGATCACCTGAGGTCGGGAGTTTGAGACCAGCCTGACTTACATAGAGAAACCCCGTCTATACTAAAAACACAAAATTATGCTGGTGTGGTGGTGCAAGCCTGTAATCCCAGCTACTTGGAAGGCTGAGGCAGGAGAATCTCTTGAACCTGGGAGGCTGAGATTGCGGTGAGCCAAGATCGCGTCATTGCACTCTAGCCTGGGTAACAAGAGCAAAACTCTGTTTCAAAAAAAAAAAAAAAAAAAGAGAGAGAGAGCATCAAATCTCCAAGGTAGGACACATCTAGAGGTACATGAAGACTTTCCAAAGAGACAGAGGGCATGGCTGCATTTAAGGGAATCAATTTCCACATGTGACACACTTTTTCCGAGAACTGACCTGCTGTGCAACGGGTTTCCATTGAGCTGTTCCTAACTTCCCACTGCCCCATTCATAATCATCTTGCTCCCATTTTAAAAAAAGAAAAGCATTCCCCTCATCTGTTCTAAATCTTTCTATCACATAACTTGCACAAAGATAAAAAACCTTGTGAACATCAAGAAAATGGATGATGCAAAATATCAATAACAAGCCAGGATTTAGTGCAGGGAACAGAAACATTTCAAGGTATTTTAAGGACGAGGAGATTTTGTGCAAGGAACTAGGTACTCACAAAGTTACTAGAAAGGCTGCAAGTGCAGGTTCTAAGCTGGGGCCCTGGGAATGATTTCTAGAGCAGTAGAGATCTCATTATCCACAGGGTGCCCCTCTGAGCCACCCCTGGAGCCATGCTTGTCTGGGACAGAGCCATCATCACTACTGAGCAGCCCCTGCACAACAGGAAACTGGAGATTGGACCCTAAAACTGTGGTCCCAGGAATTAGAGAGTGACATCAAGAAGATGCCAATGCCATGGCTGTTCCTTGCCACACAGAAAGCCAAAGGATAAACACTGGAACATGTTGCAGGAAAATTCCAACCTTCCTGACCAGGGGAAGGCAGCAGAGGGCTTGGGAAGGACATTTCTATCTCACAGGTGCGTCAAGAAGCAGAGATTAATTCTACCCTCAATGCTTCATGCAAGGGATCACCAAACATATAATTAGCTTTCCATGCTCTCCAAATAGGAGCATGAAATCCAGGTTGCAGAACCACTCGAAGTACCCGCCCCAGTCAGTGTGCATGCAGCTCCCTTAATTTCAAGTCACTGTCAATCTGCGCATGTTCCCAACTTTCCTTGTCTCACCACATTTCTGTTAATGATAAGAAATGGCATGCTAGCATATTCTAAGTTCATGGGTTGATGGGAGTGGTGAGCTTTAACTTAAAACCCCACCTTTCCCTTTCTCAACCCTTGCGCACAAGCAGAGACCATCGAGAGCACTGGGAAGAAATGCTGAAGGAAGCGTATTTCACCCAGGTAGTGAATTCATGACAAGGCTCCATGTCAGTTAGAGTTGGAATGTTGGAAATTTGTAAAAATCTAGCTGGGAAGCATCAGTCTCCTATGAAGCACACACTCTTTATTTTCACCCTTTCCAATAACGAGCAATAACTTGGTGGGTGACGCTTATTCACCCATGGCTCCCCGTCTCAGTTGCATATTTTGCATGAGTGCTCCTAGAAGGAAAAAGCGAAAAGTCCCACACTTGCTTCCAGCTGCTCAACATTACACCCCTAGGTCCTAGGAACACAGATTTGAGCCGCATCCACGTTCATTTTTCACTTGGGTGCAAACACCTTCCCACTCTGGGCCACATCTCTGCTCATTTATTCATTCCTACCACGAGCCTATGAGATTTAGCCTAATTTAATGAAAATATCTTGCGGATTATATTGTACACAATGTACTTAACAACAATTATTCATAAGTATTCTATGGTAAGCCCCCCTTTTATTAGTGATTCAATATGCCTTCTCATCTTTTGTTATGATTGTGGTAGCAATAATTAATATTCATTCATGGATACACAAATTAATGGTAAAAAGAAGCCTCATGCCTCTCATTAAGAGACATTTTCCAGAATATTTTGCTTTACATATTCAATATTTTCACCAAAATTTTTATATATTATGTTTTGATCAGCATACATATATTTACATAAAACTAATAGTATAATAATATTTCAAGAAGAAAACTACCATTTAGAGCCTATCATCACAAGAATTGTTCTTTAAAATTAGTTTTCTTATGTATTAATAGATGATAGGATAATCAATGAAAGACTTTAAAGCCTAAGAATATATAGGAGTGGGGCCAGGGTCAGTGGCTCATGCCTGTAATCCCAGCACATTGGGAGGCTGAGGCGGGCAGATCACTTGAAGCTAGGAGTTCAAGACCGGCCTGGTCAACATGGAGAAACCCCGTCTCCACCAAAAATACAAAATTATCTGGGCGTGAGGCTGCATGCCTGTAGCTCCAGCTACTAGGGAGGCTGAGGCAGGTGAATCACTTGAACCTGGGAGGCAGAGGTTGCAGTGAGCTGAGATGGCACTACTGCACTCCATCCTGGGTGACAGAGTGAAACTCTGTCTCACACACACAAAAAAGTAATAATAATATAGCAGTACACTAAAATTCTGTAGGAAAGCCAAATGGAATTCGTGGAGGAAAAAAGAATGGTAAAATTCCCAACTGTTAAAATAAGAGCTTGGTTTTTGTTGCTGTTGTTTTTATGTAGATGACGGTATATATCAAAGTGCTATGGTTTTGAATTTCCTTCTGACACATCTAAAAGAGTGCGGTAGAAATTTTATTATAAAATGGTAACATGTATAACAACCTGGGAAAAACACCTTATACAATTATTTAAGCTCATAACAAAATTTATATGTCAACTTAAAATATGAAAGGGAGTACATGGTTTTTCTAATTCCTTATAGGAGTAAATGAGCCAAAATTCTTTAGGGTCCCTGTTCTAAAACCAGCCAAGGCCAAACTCAAGGAATGAGCCCGTAATGAAGAAAATGTGAACAGCACTGGAGGGCAAAGGGAGAAATGCTTTTGACCAGAGGTGATACACGGAGGTGACCTTTGTGGAGCAGGCCTTTTACCCGCAAGGTCTCATTTCCATCCTCCTGCACAAACACCAACTAAGGGAGGTGTTCCTTGTTAAGAGTGTAGGCTCTGGCATCAAATTGCCTGGATTCTAATTCTGGCTCCTTCACCTACCAACCCAGGGACCCTGGGCACATGTGTCAAAGTCTGTGAAGTGTATCCTCTCACCTGCCATCTGGAGAGGCCTGGTCCCCACCTCCTGGGTATACTGGTAGGACAAACTGTGATCACTCATGCAAGGTCCTGAGAGTGTCCCCAGTGTCTAGAAGGAATCAGCAAACATTTGCTATTTGTGCCATCAGCCCTGTTTTCCAAGAAGGAAACCAAGGTCCAGAAAGAGTAAGCACCTGAGATCTGACCCAGAAATCCCCTATGCCTTGCTGCCTCCCTCCATCTCCAGAGCAGACAGCGGTAGCCATGGAGGTGGCTGCCTGTTCTTGCAGTGTGCTGTTCACTTCTCATGCCATTCTGACGCCCTGGGTGTGTCTCCTGCCTGCTCCTCTACACTGAGAGATGTGGCACAGAAGCCTCTGCGGGGCAGCTGTCCTGGGAGTGGGGACAGGGAAGAGCCAAGTGTGCAGGAAAGGGGGAACAAAGGCAGAGGCACAATGCTTAGCAGACCCATCCGTCTGTCACTTCTGGTCCTTTCCTCTAGCTTCACAGAATGCCTGACTCTGATTTGAAGAGCATTTCCCCTGCATGGGAACTTAAAAGTGTTGATTCTTAAAACATCAAGAATGGGGTGAAAACAAGGGAAACTGTAAAGGAATTGAGGTGTGAGCTTTCCACCTCTCTTACAATTTACTCCCAGCCTCAGCCTCCGCTCCTCACAGTCAATTCAGGAAAAGAAGAAGCTCGCAGACTTTGCAGCCTGCGGCCGCTCCACCTCCTGCCTACAGGAGAAGCCTGTCAGCCAAGAGCAAGAGAGGGACTCAGCTGTCCCCAAGGCGTCTGTGCTTTTTGCACAGGCCCAGAAACACCTCAGCTAGCAAGACCCCCAACCCCCGACACTTGTGCACTGATGTCCTTCTACACAGCATCCTGGTTATTTTCTTTCCATATGTTAACCCAAGCAGTTAACAATCTGATTTGTCTGTTTGTGTATTGTCTGTATCCCCCATCTTGATATAAGAATATAAATTTTGAAGAGTCAGAAACCATGTCTGTCTTGTCCATGGCTGAGTCGCCATAGCACAGCCTCTAGCATATAGTAGGTGCTTGATAAAAGTTTATGTGTGTTAAGGGATGACTGCATGACTGAAAGGTCATGCAGTCATCTTAATATTCCCAAACTGGTAGGGCCTCCTAACACAACTGGACTGACATGATCTCTTTCCGTCCCTACGCCTGAACTGACATGTTCATTCTTTCATTCTTCAAGTATTTGTGAACCCTGAGTATGTGCCAGATACTGTGATAGACATCAGGTAGACATGGAGCTCACAATTCAGGAGAGGACAGGCTTTGAACAAGTTAGCAGACACATGCTATGTTCATCTCTCTGATGGCTTGTGCAGGAAAAGAGCAGAGTACTAGGAAAAAGGAAAGAGACGGGGCGCTGGTGTTTACTTTAGAATGTGGGTCCAGCCAAGATTGAAAGCTGAACCTGGCAAAAAGAGATGGAAGATGTTTTCCAGGCATGTGTGCGCATGCTCACACACACACACACACACACACACATACACACGCACACATGCACATACATTCACAAACAATTGCAACAGTTGCACACATTTGCACACAAATGCTCAGAGATGAGAAAGACAACAGTGTCATGGGGGCAACCTGAGAGTGGGAGGACTGACATTTCCAGAGGTTGGAGGGGTGAGGGGGTTGGGGCCTGCAGATCCTCATGGGCTTTGTTAAGTCCTTTTGCCTTTTTCTTTAGGCTTGTGAAAAGCCTTGGAGGGTTTTGAGGAGGGGAGTCACATGATCCCATTCATATTTTAAAAGATCTCGGCTGTCTGTGAGGAAAACAGATTGGCTATGAGCAAGAGTGGAGGCACAGGCACTGATTAGGACACTGTTGTTGTAGTGCAGGTGAGAGCTGAGGTGATGGTAGCTTTGGCATCATTTCTGACCCTCTGAGAGGCACATCCCATTGACAACGTCATTCATTTATTCATTCACACATTTGTTCATTAAGAAATCATTAGTAAGAACTTTATCATACAACAGGTGCTGGGGTTACAACAGCAAACAAGAAAGACATAGTCTTTGCCTCTATGGCATTTACAATCTAGTAAGGAAACAGGCTATTAAACCCAAACTTCAGCCTTCCAGCCACCTGCCATTTGGTTCTATAGAAAGGGAGGAAGGATCTATAGGAACACTGAGGGAGGTACCTAGCCCTGACTTGGGATGTCAGGGACAGCAAGGTCAAGGAGAGATCTAGGTAAGCATTACAAACTCCCTCACACACATGAACTATCTCCAGGTTTGCCTCCTAAAACAACCAAGTGGTCTTGGGTTTCATTCATCTAATTGTTCACTGATCAACTGCACTAGGTTGGCATAGGCAACTCAGTGGCCCAAGGTGAAGGCATCACCTGTGACCCCAGCTATCCCCATGTGCAATTCTGCCCCTGCATTGTATCCCCTGACTCAAAAAATGACACTTTCATCTACAAAGTTGTCTGAGCCATTAATCTGGGCATTCCTTTCTTGTTCTTTACATCTAATTACCCACCAAGTCCTACTAATTCCACTTCCCAAGGGTTGGCACCCTCTCCCCAGTCTCTTAAGATCCATTGAGGTATCCACCTTGTCCAGGCTGCCATCATCTCTCGCCTAGATCGCTGCCACAATCCCTTATTGTTCTACCACCTCCAAACTGCCCACCAACCCCATTCTGATGCATTGTGTAGTGTTTCAAATGTGCAGTTCTGCCTAGTGGTCTCCTCCTGGCTTCAGCCTCGAGCCTCAGCTTGGTAGTCATTCCTTTGGGGAAACTTCTCTGCTGCCTTCCCGGGTGTAGATGCCTCCTTCACTTGATGCCATCATGCTGTGCAACAGTCACACTTCACTGTTAGGTGCTCGTCTCCCACATTAGACTCTGAGCTCTGCAAGGGAAGGTACTGTGTCTTTCTTGCTCATCCCTTTATACACAGCTCGTCCCCCTGCCCCAAACAAAGATGCCTAACAAGGGTCATTTTACAAAGAAGATGTGATCCTTCGGCAGGGAAATCTGGGCAAGATTTTCTGATGATAAATAAATAAATGAGGAGCCCACAGCATGTGCACAGGTGGCTCCTGGCCCGATCTAGTCTGCCCCCTTCTTCCCCTCTCCTTTGCTCTCCCTCCTTGCAGAGCTGGCTGCTGTGACCACAGATGGAGAGGAAGCACAATTTATATTTCTTTATTTGGTTTGGAGAGTGCTGTGACGGACAGAGATAAATTATCTCTCTCCTCACCCCACTCCCCCCATTTTTTTCTTTGGGTTTGTGAATCTTTGAAGACGACTCTCTGAAAGGGGCTGACAGGCAGGTGTTTGGGAGAAGGAGAGAGCCGGGAATAAGGTATTTTGACTGAAAGAAGAGCTGCTAATGCATCCATGGCTGTTACCAGTGTGATGACAATTGCAGTTATGGAGGCACTTTGATTGGGGAGGAGGAAGAGGGGAGAGACGAGAGACGCCATCTTCTTATCTGTCAGAGGCAATAGCAGAGTCTGAGAAAGCTAGAGCCTCTCATTGCCTCTGAAAATCTTTCAAGACAAACAAACAAATAAACAAAACAAACAAACAAACAAAAAACTAAGCCAGGTCTGTCTGGACCTGGGGAGCAGTAAAGTGGCTTAGATATAACCTGAGGCACACCCCATTCTTTTAGTTTCTCCCCCTGGAACTGGTACCTGTAGAGCCGCCAATAGACATTTTTAGTTACTCAGCAGGATAGGTCTCCTGTGTGCCCATGCCTCAGGTGCTAAAGGGCCCTAGAAGTTCCTATTTCTACTCTTAAAGCTCAGTGAAGGCATACAGATCCCTGGACTCCGCCCCCGATTTACCCAAGCCTTCCCCTTCATGTGAAATCTTGATAGATAAAGAGAGTAGAGAAAGGGAGAGAAATCCCAAAACTGAGGAAGTGCTGGGATGGATGGACACTGCTGAACCCATCTGCTCTGCAGGGAGAGAGACACATTCCAGAGAACAGCACAGACATAGCACAGAAAACGCAGAAGCATGTTTGTCTGGGGCATCAACTCTGTGTGTGGGAGGGTAGGGGAGAGAGAGAGTGAGAGAGAGAGAGACAGAGACAGAGAGAGACAGAGGCAGAGAACAAGGATTTAGTGGAAGTTCAGCACTGAGGCACCGAGTCTTATTGAAAATGAAGCCAGAGCTGACAGATGTCAGCTGACTCCAGCTATGCCTACTGCAGATGTGAGGGCAGCCCAGGCTCAAGATGCCCTCCTGCTCCTGCCTGCCTTGAGGGTTCATGCTACCCTCAGAGCCAATCAGGCAGGGAGGCCTCAGGCAAGTTCAACCAGACAATCTATCTCTGCTGTCAGATTCTGGGCAAAGAGGGCGACACTGTGCTCCCTTCTTTCCTAAAAGGCTGGGTTCTGCTGTCCTTACTCCTGCCTGCACCCCAACACACACACACAAACACACATGCGCATACACACCATCACCACTACCATCACCAGCCGCAGCAGCAGCAGTTTATGCCAGGCAGCTGTACCAGGCTGCCTCATCCAATTTACTAACCAAACTAAAATCCAGTCCTAGACCTGGCTGTGCCTCAGCCCCATAAAGGCTTCCAGTCTCCACAGTTCTCACGTAGCCCGGAAGATAAGAGTAATGAACAGCTTACATATATTCAGTGCTAACCACAGATAGGCATTGTGCTAAGTGCTTTGTGCAAAGTGCTTTGTGAGACTTATCTTGCATACCCCTCACAACTACTCTCCGAGGCAGCTTCTGTTATTAGCTCCATTTTGTCGATGAAGACACCAAGCCTGGAAATTACACAGGTAAACAAACCAAGCAACCCAGAGTCATCCATAGTTACCAAGGGCCATGGCCTCAAAGAAGGCTTCTCTGACTTCCCAGAGCTGACTTAGATGCCTGTTCTTTGGGGTCTAGTAAGGATCATAGCACTTACCACATAGTATAATAATTAAGGGCCTATATGCCATGACCAAATTTTCACCAGTGGAATGTCAGTGAAAGCCATGTGTGCAATTTCCTGGCCCATATGCCTGCGATCCCACTTCAACCATGCAGATGAGGGCAAAGCCCCATGACATCAACCATGACAGTGGTTCTCAAATTTGGTTGCTATTGGACTCACTGTGTAGGCAAGTTTGGGAACTGCTGCTTTAGAAGATGCTAGAGAAATACAATGGAGGGAACCTGGGTCACTGGATGACCGTATGAAGCAGATTATCCTGCCAACTGGGAACATTCACCTTGAACGGTTATATAAGAAAGACATCGCTTCTATCTTACCTACCCTCACAAATGCCATGGAGATGCCTGAGGAGTTAAAGGAAAATCTGATATAACTTGGAGACCTTGACTGTCAACCATTCATTGGGAAAGGAAAGGCATCAGCAATCGCTTGCTTGTAAACACACACGTCCACACACACACACAACTCATACACTTTTCCTGCATGGTTCTCTCTGCCCCAGTCACCATTAAAGCAGCAATCAGCTAAAGCCACAGTTTTCCTGGCTTCCCACCAGGCTCTGATTAAGGGAGAACTTCTCCACCCACCTTCCTCACTCCAAGGCGGGCTGAGTGCCAGCTTCCTCCTTTACATTCTCTTCCAGTTCCTATAAAGCAATTAAATAAAAGTTTCCTGTAGATGCCACCATTCCTGTCTTCTCTCCTAGAACTTGGCTCAGGTTTTTGTCTTGTTCTGGATCCACAGGTTTCTCCTAGTTCAGAAGATGAAAAAAATCCCATGATTGAACTGATCAGCTGTAGTGAGGGGGCTGCCACCTAAATCCCTGGTGTAAAATTCAGGCAGAATCCTGCAACCCTGCTGCTTGGAAGTTGGAGACCAAGCCAGCTCAGCAGCCTTGATGTTTAGAAATGGGGATCTTGGCAAGCAGAGACCTCAGGATGAGGAGTGCCTTCTGAGGAGAGGAAACCCTGGCCATTCCCCAGAGAGGAAAAGTGGCAGATCCTGAGTCCAGGACCATGGACAGGGAAGAGCAGGCCTGAGAAGCACGTGGACCAGAAGGAAGATAATTCCCTGGGTAGATGGCCCAGACTGGGAAGTTAGCACTGAGCAAAAACACCTCAGGCACGGTACCTATCCAAGAGGAGATGATACTTCTTGGGGATCTGGGATCAAAAAAAGGAATGTCAACAAAAACAACATGTGGGACAAGACAAGCAACACAGGAAAAGTTTCTAGCCATAATGTGACTTTTATTCTATAGGACAAAGCATGTGGGGGTGCTGCCACCCAAGCTCTACTGCTGAGCTCCTTCCTGCTCTCTCTGTGACCTTTGGCAGTCAACTGGGATTCTCTGAATTTCAGTTTCTTTACCCACAAAATTAGTATGGTAGGGATAGCTTCCCTAGTGACTTTACTATGGTGTTAATAAGATCAAATAAGATGATATATATGAGGGCAAATAGTGAAACATAATTTGTAATAAATATTTCACATGCTCTGGTTTTCCACTGGCTTCAGATGAAACTCTGGTGCTGAGGAGTGAGACTTCACTACAGAAGCTACTCATCAAATATTTGCTGGAGCATTGTCGATCTTGTTGTTTAAAAAAGTAGTTAAATAAACACAGTCACTATTCAGAGGCATGTGGAAAGAATAAGAAGAGAAAGGAGGCAGGGTTAGAGATTCAGACCTCGTGTGGATCTGCAGTTCTGTTCAGCTGTGTCCTCATTGATCCCCCTGCTTCCTTGCCCTCACAGAGAGCCTGGAGGGGGTCTGCAGGAGAAAAAGCAGAACAGAGAAGCAAGTTAGTGAACTCTGGGAAAGGCCCTTGGCCCAGGCTCACTCCCTCGCTGTTCCAGACAGATTGTTCATGGCACTGGTTGCCCGTGTCACAGGAACCTGTCCTCTCCACAGCCCCCAGCAGGCATGCTCTAGATCTTGTAAGTTCCCCTCAGCTGACTACAGCTGAGTGATAGGCATCTGACCCAGGAATCTAATCTATAGACCAGCAGATGTGCAAGGAGTTGGCCTAGCATGATAATTTTCCCCCAGTGTTAATGACTTAGAAGAATATGGGAAGAATAGGGCAGTTAGCAGGTGTACTCGTCTGTTTTCACACTGCTGATAAAGACATACTACCCAAGACTGGGTAATTTATAAGGAAAAAGAGGTGTAATGGACTCACAGTTCCATGTGGCTGGGGAGGACTCACAATCATGGCAGAAGGCAAAAGACGTGTCTTACATGGTGGCAGACAAAAGAGAATGAGAACCAAGCAACAGGGGTTTTTCCATATAAAACCATCAGGTGGTTTTATATGGAATGAGTCGTGAAACTTATTCGCTACCACAAGAACAGTATGGGAAAACCACCCCCATGATTCAATTATCTCCCACCGGGTCCCTCCCATGATGTGTGGGAATTGTGGGAGCTACAATTCAAGATGAGATTTGGGTGGGGACACAGCCAAAGCATATCAGCAGTGAACAGAGGAGCTGAAGGTCATGAAACATAGAGAGACTAGGGAGGGGAGCCTGAGGGTCCATGGATGGGCCAAAGTTCTGAGCAAGCAGAAACCATGAGATAGAGAGAAATCAGAGCAGAGAACAAGGAAGAGGAATGGACAGACACAGAGAGAGGAAAATGCATAGAGTTGAGCCCAGACCTGTCAGGACTGTGCCCCCAATGCCACTAATGCCCTGATGCCACTGCCATGTGTTCTGCTCTAAGCCTCCCTGATCCTGGCTCACCCTGGAGCTGACTCTTCCCAGAGCCTGCTTGTTCAGCTTCTCCAGAGAGCCCTGGAAGCTATGCTTTGTGGCTAGCATTCTCGTTTTCTTACTCCCAAGTGCATCCTTACCAAAAAGCCTGCATTACTTGAGGAACACTGATTGGGTCTCTGCTTCTTGCAGTCCAAACATCTAAACAAAAAGGCTTCCACTGGGGATTTGGCCCTGAATTTCAGAGCCTAGGGTCATTGGCACATCCCTAGAGTGTCTGTCTAGCAAAGCTGGGGCAGCTGAGCTCAGCTCTACAGTCTGGAAAGGCTGGCCTTGAATGCCCGAAGCTTCTGTTCCTGATCCCAGCTCAGGGTCCTCACCATCAGAATAACAATGAGTCCACACAAGCCAGCAGGTGTGCAAGCCCAGCCCTTGCCCATCCATTCTAGTTAACTAGGGAGGCCCATGCGTATGCCATTGTTCTGCCTTGGCACCAGGACTATGATCCGCTAAACATGCTGAAAGGATGGTAGCTGGGGATGGATGCCTCACCCTATATCTTTATGTAATCTCTTCCCTAAAATTCACAAAGCCTGATGCAAAGGTACGGAGGCTTCCTGCCCAGCTTCCTTCTCTTTACACCTTGGTGCCAGCCTACACCACGAGTGGTCGCACGCACAGAGGGGCAGATTCCCTGGCCATCAGTTCAAGCTGCATCTACAGTTGTCCCATCCCCTCAGCAGCCACTCTTTGGCCAGCCTTCAGGTCTTGGGACTTGCAGACCCGTGATGAACCCAGGGGTAGACCTGGGAAGAATCTGGAAAGGGTAGTTCAGGTCTGTTTGGTCTGGGTCTCAAGTACATTGAATGTGGGATAGAAGGGGACATGGGTATAGTATAAATACTGCCTTTATTCTCTATACACAGCATCAACCAGAGCAGCAGCTTTGTCACTGGCTTTGTCCTGGGCTGTAGATTAGAATGTCTGTCATTCACAAAGTGCATACAATATACCTGCTACTAAGTATGATTTGCATATTAACTTAATAGATTGTTAAACAATGCTGACTTGTTATTATTCTTAATTTACCATGAGGAAGCTCGGGCACAGAGAGATTAAGTAACTTGCCCAGGAGCATATATGAAGTCAGTGGTAGTAGCTATAGGATTCCAACCTAGGCAATTGGGCCCCAGGTCTGTGCTCTAAGCATTTTGTAACACTGCCTCAGCAGCTGAAGTGGAATCAGGACTTTCTGCTCACTTCAGACTCCAGTTTATGCCCAGTGGAGGCGCAGGAACCACTCTCCTCACAGTTCCCTTTCTGTTGATAGCTGTGAACACAGCATCTCCATCTCAGCCTTGTCGAAGAGCCACTTCAGGTAGCCCAAGGGCATGTGAAATAGAGGCAGCCTGGGAGGGGTGTCTGGAAGTTTTTTTCAACTCAGATAGAGTGGGAACAAGATGAATGCTAATACAGTCACCTTCTGTATCTGCAGGTTCCACATCTGCAGATTCAACCAATCATAGATCAAAGATATTTTTAAAACTAATAAAAATAATGCCAAAATAACGAATAATAGGAAAATTTTAAAATATAGTAGTACAACTATTTACATGCTATTAAAATTATATTAGCTATCATAAGTAATCCAGAGATGATTTAAAGTACACTCATGTGCTGTGCAGTGATGTTTCAATAATTAACTTCATCCATAACAGTGGTCCCATAAGATGATGACGATGATGATTATTACAATTATGATGGCAATTGTTATTATTATTTGAGACAAGGTTTCACTTTGTCACCCAGGCTGGAGTGCAGTGGCACAACTACGGCTGACTGGAGCCTCGACCTCCAAGTTTCAGGTGATCCTCCCATCTCAGCTGGGACTACAGCCACATGACACCATGCCCGACTAATTTTTGTATTTTTTGTAGAGATGGCATTTCGTCATGCTGACTAGGCTGGTCTTGAACTCCTGGACACAAGGGTTCTGCCAACCTTGGCCTCCCAAAGTGCTGGGATTATGAGTATGAGCCACCGTCCCTGGCCAAAATTATATTACCATATTTTTTCTGTACCTTTTCTATGTTTGGATACAGAAATACCATTGTATTACAGTTGCTTACAGTATTCAGTACAGTAACATGCTGTGCAGGTTTGTAGCCTAGGAGCAATAGGCTATACTATATAGCCTTGGTGTACAGTACAGCATGTATCATCTAGGTTTCTGTAAGTACACTCTATAACAGTGGTCCCCAAACTTTTTGGCACCAGGAACCAGTTTTGTGGAAGACAATTTTTCCACGGGGGGGATGGTTTCAGGATGACTAAGTACATTACATTTATTGTGTACTTTATTTCTATTAGTATTATATTGTAATATTAATGTGTAATGAAATAATCATACAAACCATCATAATGTAGACTCCGTGGGAGCCCTGAGCTTGTATTCCTGCAACTAGACGGTCCCATCTAAGGGTGATGGGAGACAGTAACAGAACATCAGGCATGAGATTCTCATAAGGAGGGTGCAACCTAGATCCTCGACATGTGCAGTTCACAATAGGGATTGTGCTCCTAAGAGAATCTGACACCACTGCTGATCTGACAGGAGGCACAGCTCAGGCAGTAACGCGAATGACAGAGAGTGGCCTTAAGTACAGGTGAAACCTCCCTGGCTTATCTGTTGCTCACTCCTGCTGTGAGACCTGGTTCCTAACAGGCCACACACTGGGATTGGTCTGTGGCCCAGGGATTGAGGATCCTTGCTCTATAATGTTTGCACAATGACAAAATCACCTAACAACATAGTTCTCAAAATACATCCCCATTGTTAAGAGACACAGGAGGATATGCATAGGTTGTATGCAAACACTATGCCATTTGATATAAAGGTCTTGATCATCTGCAGATTTTGGTGTCCGTGAGAGGTCCCAGAACCAATCCCCATGGATGCCAAAAGACAACTATACCTGCTCTTTGTTTAGCACCTCTACGGGCCAACATGGGCTTTATGTACATTATCTCATTTAATATTCACATCACTAAGAGGCAGCTAGTATAATCCCCATTCATTAGTAGTATTTTTTGTAGAGGGAAGGTCTCGCTTTGTTGCCCAAACTGGTCTTGAACTCCTGTCAAATGATCCTCTCGCCTTAGCCTCCCAAATGCTGGGATTACAGGAGTGAGCCAGATGGGAACCACCACACCCGGATAATCTCCATTTTAAGATGTGTAACTAAAGCTTTGAAATTTTTCTGACATCACTCAGTAGTTGGCTTAAGCAGGAGTTGAACCCAGTTCTGTTTGGTTGTAGTGAATGGGATCTGCTAAGGCACCCTGCAGGGACTCACTTCACATGATTGCCCCTCCTCTCCTCCCTGCCTCCTGCCTGCCTCCCTTTCCCCTCCTTTCTTCTCTCCTCCCCCACCCCACTTTCTCCCTTCTCACTTTCTCCTTTTCTGCATCTCCAGAAAGGTGATCCCCTGGGTAGATCTATTCTCTCTCTGACAGCATCCAATGGCTCATGGCAAGCACATTCCCCATCCTCGGGTCAGCACTTGTGAAGATGCCCTAGGATAAAGGGAAAGAGGCCTGCAGGGAGAGAGAGAGCAGGGGACAGAGAACCCAGCCATTGCTGTAGGGGTTTCCGACTAACATCGTGCTTGCCAACACCCAGAAACATGGAGATTAGCTTCGGCTCTCCATAACTACACCCCTCCAACAACTGTTTAAGAAAAAAAAAGTCTGCAAATAAGTATTTGCAAAGCAATTTAGCTGCAGCCCCGACACACTAGCACAGACATACTCAGTTACTCTTGCTTACTCACATGATCTGGGGCTTTAGTGACTCTCTCACACTCTGTTCCCTAAATGTTGACCTGGGGGGAGACTGGAGAATTGCTGCAGGGCTGGCCCAGGGCAGGAAGCCCAGGGAATGAGAGAGACTAGGTGGTGTTCCCAGGCCCCTCTGAAAGCTTCTCTAGGACTACTGGCTCATAGGTTCCCAGGAGGGTACATGGCATTTCTTAACTACCTATTAGTGAGCAATGAGCCACCTTGAAAGTCTGAGCCGAAAAGGGCTTTAGAGACTGTCTCCTGTCATTCTCTGATTTCATGTAAGTTTCAAACGATTTAAAGTCACAGAAAGTTACGAAGTCCCTGTAGTTGTTTGGCTGGCTGTTAAGATTGGCTGAGTGTTAGGACAAACCCTCAAATTCTTAGTCACTTTACACAAGGCTGTCTTGCAGTCACCTAGCAGTCCACTGGGGGCACCAGGGGTGGGGTGAGAGGGCTCTGATCCATGCAGTCATGCAGGCACCCAGGCTCTAACCAACTTTGGCACTGCCATCTCTGACAAAGTCATCACAAGACAGAAAGATAAGGTGGAAAGTCACGTGTAGGAGGTTTCCATGGGTGGACATTACTCCGGCTTACATCCCATTCATCAGGTCTCATTATACAGCAAGGGAGGTCCCAGAAGAAGAGAAACTCAACATTACTAAGCAGTAGCAATCTCTGTTACTTTCTGGAAGGAGGCATGACTTCCTTTCCTTTTACTTTGAACCCTCCACTTTTAATCTCTCAGGCAGGCGTTAATAATAAAGACAAGAATTAATAATAAAAAGAGATCCCAATTCTGGGGGCTTACTATTTGCCAGATTATGCAGATATTATTCCATTTAATGCTCACAAGAACCCCATGCCAAGATTCTGGCGTTATTTCTATGTTCAGAGGATAGAACTAAGGCTATAAGAGGTTTAGCAACTCCTCTTAGGTCACACAGCTCTTCTGGGTGGGTGGTCCTGCTGGGATTTGAGCCCAGCTCTGTCTGACTCTAATGGGGTGCAGGAAGAGCTAAGGGCAGCCAGGTTGGTATTCAGTCATAGCTGGGTCACTTCACCCTCTAGCAGACAACAGAGAAGCTTAGCCATTGTTCCCATAGTTATATCCTCACCCCCACCTCCCAAACGGGTTGGGAGGCAGAGAGCCTTTGAATCACCAGGCAACTTGACAGCACATCCCCTGCTGAGTAAAATTGCTTTTAAAAAGCACTTACTTTTTATGATCTAATTCAGGATGACATTGAATGTTCTCCAGCAGATGCCTCTGCCCCATTCTCACCAGTTCCCCACTTCTTTCTACTTGCTTCTCTCAAAGCTGTTACTGTCCTGTGAGCAGCAAGACCCAGGCCCTGAATGCAGCTTCTTCCCCATTTTGGGGAGGAAGCTGATTCCACAAGGTGGAATGGGCTGTCCCCAGGCTGCCTCCCATTCTGTGTTCCTCTTAGTCCCAGAGCCCCAGAACCCACAACTGCCCCTGCTGTGAGCAATATTTTGCTCACCGAGATTATGGGCACTGGAGCGTTCAAGCCTGGCTCCGCCACTTATACCTTAGTTATAGGACCTTGGTCAATAATTAACCTCCCTCACTTTCATCTGTAAAATGTAAATAATAATATCTACCTCCCATCACTGTGGTGAAGATTAAGTGAAATAATTCAGGTAAAGTTCTGATCCCGGTGCCTGGCATACAGGAAGAACTGAAAATGCTTTTTGATGTTATTAGTTCTGGGATAAAATACATCAATGAGCAGATATTCCGAGTAAACCCTGCCTCCATTACCTGAGTAAGAGGGCCTCTCTCTGCCCAGATTCTCACCCCTTTCAAGACCTCTGAGGCGTTCTCTATGCACCAGACTAGTTCTGCACCTTGCTGATGCTGAATTGATGTGAGGGAGACTGAGAAAGGACTTATCCAGAGAGGCTGAGTTGATCTATATAATGAATGAAGACGGGGAGAGGAGATCAGTCCAGGTCCTCTGAGAAGCAGACGGCAAGGAGAAATCAAATATGGATGGATTTTAAGACAATGGCTGTGGGAAAGGAAATAAGAAGTGAGCTGGGCAAGCGAGGGAGAGCTGTCAGACCACAAGGCTGGGCAGGCAGGGAAGCAGAAGGCTAAGGAAGGTTTAGCAAAGCCATTGAGAGTCATTGAGCCAAAGCCAGTGGACAGAGGGGCACCCCGTCTTCTGACCTCAGCCTCCAGTTGCACTCAGCCACTGGTGGGAGCAGCCTCTGGGAAGCATGGGTTCTGCGCAAAGGCAGCCATGGATTCCAAAGCTCGGCAACTAGAGCCCCGAATCAATCACCGAGGTACAATCAAAAAAAGAAGGTCTCTGAGGCACAGAAGGAAGGAGACAGACTGAGCTAAGGGCAGAGGCTGAGTGTGCATTAGCGGAAGGAGCTGTGGAAGGAGAGAACACAGAGCAGGATGGAGTCAGAAGGTTGGGAATATAAAAATTGTTGGAAATTACAAATTATCAACTCTTTAGTGTTTCTTGGGAGATACAAGTTATACATTGGGAATTCACTTTTTATGATTTTTGGCTACCTGACTGTGCTTCTTCTAATATGATTGCATCTGAGACTAGTTCCAGATTCAACAAATCGTCTTATAAAATATAGTGTCTATGATGCAGCAAACATAGTTCTACATGCTTTTCCCTCACAACAAACTAGTGATGTGGGTATGATCTGTACCATGCCTATATACATGCTGCTGCCCACCCTTGGCCACCACGCTGTCTCTGTGTCTCCATTCACTTCTTCCCACTTCTCTCCTCTGCATTACAGCCTTGCCTCAGCATACCAGTCCTGTGGTGCACAGCCACTCTCCCCTCGGATCCGCAAATCCCCTGCACACTCCCTGAGGACAGGGAGGCCCCTGTCCTCCTGAGCTCTCTGAAGCACTTGGCACTGGCCAACCCAGTACAGTCACCATACATCTGCTCATCGGGGTTTGGATCATCTTCTAAAGCCTTTGCATTTTATCACTCTCAAGCTCTGCTCTGTTGTTTAAGGATTATCTCTCTCAAAGCTGACTCTCAAGTAGAGCTGATCTCCTTTCTGGGTGTGGAGTGGGGACAACTCTTTTGGAGGTAACATCACAAACCTTGGTAGCCACCTACACCAGTACCCCACAGTCGTCTTCTTTTTTTTTTTTTTTTTTTTGAGACGGAGTCTTGCTCTGTCGCCAGACTGGAGTTTAGTGGCGTGATCTCAGCTCACTGCAACCTCTGCCTCCCAGGTTCAGGCAATTCTCCTGCTTCATCCTCCCAAGTAGCTGGGATTACAGGCACGCGCCACCACTCCCAGCTAATTTTTGTATTTTTAGTAGAGATGAGGTTTCACCTTGATGATCAGGATGGTCTTGATCTCTTGACCTTGTGATCCTCCTGCCTTGGCCTCACAAAGTGCTGGGATTACAGGTGTGAGCTGCAGTGCACAGGCAAGCTTCTGAAGACCAAATCCCTCTCCCCATGTTACTCCCTGATCATTCCTTTCTCTAGCCTTTCAGTAAAGTCCACAGCCGTCTGCTTAAATGTAGAACTGGAGGCTTAATTCAGCCCTATAGCTTTGACTGGTTTACATATAATGCTTATTTGATAGGTACTTGGAAAGGGAGACCTTTGCTGGGCATTTGGGGGGGTGGGGCATGGTTCATGACTATAATCCCAGCGCTTTGATTGGGAGGCGGAGGCCAGAGGATCACTTGAGCCCAAGAGTTCAAGACTAGCCTGGGTGACAAAGCAAGACCCCTATCTCTACAAAAAATGTTAAAATTAGCTGAGCACAGTGCTTCCCACCTACTTGGGAAGTCCCAGCTACTTGGGAGGCTGAGGCCAGAGGATGGCTTAAGCCCAGGAGTTTGACACTGTAGTGAGCTATAATTGTGCCACTGCACCCCAGCCTGGGTGACAGAATGAGACCCTGTCTCAAAAGAAAAAAGGAAGGAAGGTAGGAAGGAAGGAAGGAAGGGAGGGAGAGAAGGAGGGAGGGAGGAAAGAAAGAAGGAAGGAAGGAAGGAAGGAAGGAAGGAAGGAAGGAAGGAAGGAAGGAAGGAAGGAAGGAGAAAGAGAGTAGGGAAGAAGGAAGGAGAGGGAGGGAAGAAGGAAGGAGAGGGAGGGAGGGAGAGAGAGGAGGGTAGGGAGGGAGGGAAGGAAAGGGAAAGGGTGTCAATTGGGACAAGAGACGTGGAGTAGTCACCAGGATTAGAGAAAAGCAGATCTATTCTGTGTTCCTTTTCTGCCAGTGCATCTAAATTCACCACTTTAAGAACGGAGGTCAATCAGATCACTTCAGTATTGGTCTTTATGGAAATGTGGGTCCTCAACACTTTCCTGACTCTGAAGAACCCTAACTGGGGCTCCTTCTAGGAGCCAATGGATGTGCAGGGAAGAAGAGCTCTAGGCAGAGAGTGCACGATGGGAGGATCCCCACCCTTGCCCCCAACCCTGGTCAACTCCACAGCTGGGAAACCCTAGAGAGGTGGAGTCATGAGAAAGAGGAGGTGGGGTGGAGGGGGGAGGCAGAAGCACTAGTTCCAGGTGCTTCACGCCTTTCCTGGTTGTATGCCCAGTGCACCAGGCCTACCCCACAGAAGGTCTTGTGTTAAATCGAGGGAAGCTGCCGTTCCCTGGGCAGCTCCCAGGGCTGCAGGCAGGCTGAGCTCTGCCCCATAGCCACCAGTGGACTCTGAGGACACAGGTGAGACCTGTGTTCCTGGCTGTCTCCCTTGGCTCTGGAGCCGACAGCTGGACTGTGGTCGATAAAGAATGGATTTCCTTTTGTTCCTGTGGGGCTTGGTTGTTGTGACAGAAAATAGGAAACCCAATAAAGACTGTGCTGCAGCCTCTCAGTGCCCTGAGCCTGCTCGAGCCCCAGCGTTAGAAAGAGAACAAAAGGGCCGGGTTGGGGGTAGGGGGTGGACAGAGAAACAAATACACTTCCGAACAACTCCAAGGGGTAGCATTCACTTCGTGTCTGCTTTGTGCTGGGGCCCCAGGTGCTCACAAAGACTACTGAGAGACAGAGATAAGAGCAGTGGAGAAAAAGAGAAAGCCTCTCCAGCACCTCCTCAGCAACCATGCTTCTGGTCAGTGGGCTCCAAGGTCACCTTTCACTGGGGACCAGCCTCATAGGTGGGTGGTCAGTGCAGTCACACAGGTCCTATGCCTGCAGCTTCATGCTCTGCTATTGCAATCTTAAAATGAAATTCTGGACAATTTTATCCTAGAATTTCTATTTTGTAAGTGAAGTCTGATGGTATGTTTGCCCAAGCGAGCACTGGGGCTTGGAATTTCAGTTCCTAGGAAATCTCACCCCTTGCCACCTGCCTTTCTCCCCTGAGGGTGGAAGTTTTTTCACCATCCATTCCCCAACCCCTGTCCATTCTCCCTCCCCTTACCCCACCTGGTATTCCCCAGCCCTTGCCACTGGTAGCAGGGCTTCAGATGCAGGTTCAGGGAAAGTTCCGGTTGGGCAATTAGGCTCTGCAGCATCTTGGGGTGATGTATGAAGATAACTACTCCTGCCCCAGGCTGGCACCTCCAATACAAGCACTCAGTGAGTCTTGGCACAGAGGTTGCAGCCCCTGTGGGGTCACCGACCCACCATGAGTTGGGTAGGGGAGATGCCTGCACAGCAGCCCCGCAGCCAGTGGACAGAACATTTGCCCACACACCAAGTCACAGCCGAGGGTGGGGGCTAAGCACCTGGGCTAAGCACTCCTGTGCTTGTCAGGAGTGTCCCCATGCCTGAGAAAAAGCAACATTAAATAGCAGGTGAGAAAACACCATGACAGGTTGAGAGAGAGATTGCAAAAGCAAGGCAAAAGTTTTATATTTTAGAATGTATAACAGTACTTTTTACCTGATTTTGAATAAGAAGCCCTGCATTTTTATTCGGCATCGGGCCTCACAAATTATGGTAGCCAGCCAGAACAGTACCTCTTACCAGTACTCACCTCCAGGACGTGTGACTGAGAAGAAGCAGGCTCCACAAGGACAGGAACCTCCAGTGCTGCAGTGAAATGTGGGCTGCGGTGGACGGGGGGGCACGGGGAGGGGGACTCAGGGTTCCATCATAGCCCCAGTCCCCTGCCTCTGAGGGTACCTGGCCACTTTCCATCTGCCTCCAGCCTCTCCTGACTTCCAGCCCCTGCTCCCATCTCTGGTCTCTGCATGCTCCCTGGCTTTCTGCATCGACCTCCTAAGAGAAGTGGCCTTCAATGCTCTGTGCCTCAGCCCCTCTTCTCTCTCTTCCCCTAACTGCCAGTGTCCACTCATCTGTTCTCACCTACACCATTATCAGAAGGTGACCAAAGGCCACCCCTAGCCACCCTCCCTGAGCAGCTTCTGTTTACAATCTTATCAGCAGAATGTGTATTTCTCCAATGTATGTGCCAGGCACTCTGCACTTCCCAGGGCACGCCATCCTCTCTGACTCAATGTGTTGAAAATGGAAGTCACCCATCTTCCTACTTAAGGCAGCTCTTTCTTCTGACTTTTCTATTTCTGGCGGTGACCATCCTCACTCTTACAATCATTCAGATCTCGAACTTCCTAGCCGTCTCTTATGCTTCCCCTTCCTCCACCTCTCACTTCTAAGAAATCTCAAAACTTTGTCATTCCTTCCTTGAAAAATGTACCTTGCATTCATTTTTCCTGTAGGTTCCTATTGCCTGCAGTCTAGTTCAGACATTTATCAGCTCATTCCTTGACAAGGGCTTCCAGCTGACCCCTCAGCCTTAAGTCTCTCTCCCTGCCAATTACGTGTGTACATGGCTCAAGAATAAGATTATGAAGATGGTTGTGCTGTGCCGATGGTATCATTCCGTTACTAAAGCATTTTCAGTGGCTCCCTATCAAAGCCCAGTTATCCCCCCTCCAATATCTGATCATGTCAGATAATGACCACATCCCTCCCCTGCTAAGACATTCAGAGCTTTTTATTGCTCAGAATGACCCCTAATGCGGCCTGCACACACACAAATGCACACACACTTACTTTGTCTAGGTAATTCCTACTTATCCTTCTTAGCTCAACTTCCTCGTTATAAAGGTTTATAGTATTTCATACTTCTCTTTTGAGAACCTTATCACTATTGTTATTAAACCACATTATAAATGATTAAATGTCACTCTTCCCTGCTAGAATATAACCTTTGCAAGGGCAAGGACTAGGTCAGTTCCACTTAGACAGACCTCTCCCCCTGCCTGATGTACAGTAGACATTTAGTAAATATTTGTTGGACAGGTGGATAAACTACCATTTATTGAATGCCAGATTCTCTGCCTGGCACCTCATCTCATTTAATTCTCAGAATATCCTTTTCAGTGTTGTTTCCACTCTGCAGAAACTTAAAATGTCAAAAGTTGTGTTATAAATAAGGAGCCACTCTGCCTCCTGGATAAGTAGGTCTTTCCACCCGTGCTCTCCACCTCTCTGCCTTCACATGGACATTGCTGCCACCTGAAATATCCCTTCTGCCTTCATCTGCTGAAGTCCTAGCCACCTTTCAGAGTCCAACATTAAAAGGGGTTTCTGATACCTTCTCATTTGACCTTAAATACCTATAGTGGGTAAGCTCAGGGGCTCTGGGATTAGACAGACTTGAATTTGAATTCTAAGATACGTGACCCACTTCCAAGCTTTGTGACTTGGAGCAAGTTACTGATGCTCAGTTTCCTTATCTGTACTATACTGATTATAAGTACTGGCCTCATGAGGTTTAAATGAGATAGGTATTTGGAGGGTTTAGCAAGGGGCCTTGCACATGGAGGAGCTAAAACAACATTAGCTCTCCTCCTTTTCTTTCTCCTCTTTCTTCCCCTTAAAATCTTCCCTGTCACTTCACTTATTCCATTAACTTATTCTTACCTACCAACCCTGCCCACACGATTCTGGGACTCACAATATTTTCTCTACAATGTCAAATCGGCAATCATCTCAAATGAATTCTATTGGCAACAATACCTGCCAGTGACTATTCAGTAGGTAAAACACTCCACATGGACCATCTACTCATGTTCTTTTGGATGTTTTCCCTATGACAACCCAGAGGAGTCATCATTTTTTATTCGTCTCTGCACCTCACTTCTGTGAATTATTTTGCATGAGAACTTTACAAAACATCCTCAGGGACCCAGATCCTGAGAACCTAGCCTCCCTGTTGGGTGGATATTCAGTGAAAGCTGAGCATAAAGGTCTCCATGATTCAATCACCTCCCACCAACTTGGTGACAAGTTGACTTCACTGGACCATTTCATGTAATCCAGCATGTAGGGATTATAATTCAAGATGAGATTTGGGTGGGGACACAGCCAAACCAATCATTCTACCCCAGCCCCTCCCAAGTCTCATGTCCTTTTCACATTTCAGAACCAAGCATGCCTTCCCAAAAGTCCCCCAACATCTTAACTAATTCCAGTATCAACTCAAAAGTCCAAGTTCAAAGTCTCATGTTAGACAATGCAAGTCCCTTCCGCTATGAGCCTGTAAAATCAAAAGCAAGTTAGTTACTTCCAAAATACAATGGGGTTATAGGCATTTGGTAAATGTTCTGGTTACAAACAGGAGAAATTGGCCAAAACAAAGGGGCCGCAGGCCCAATATGCAAGTCCAAAACCCAGCCCAGTAGTCATTAAATTGAGGATTATTTTCCACGGTCAGTAGAGGCCTGGTGATGTCACACTTTCATTCAGTGGAATGGGATTTTCCTAGCAAAGGGAAAGGTAAATTATCATTTTGAGCACCTACTCTGTGCCAAGTCCTGTGCTTGACAGCTTACATCCATTGCGATTCTTACCAGCCTACCCTACGAAGTGGTCCACACCATCTCCATTGTAGCTCCATTGAGAGGTTCAAGAAAGGCCATCTAGAGGTACTCATTTCCTTCTTGGCTTCTCACACTTTCAGGAAAGTGAAAAACTAATCACCACTAGATACCTCCAAAAGAATGGCAAAGGGCATCTGTCATGAACCAGTCATCCAAGGCAGACCCTGACAGAAGATCTCTGGAGGAAAAGGGAGACTACTTTTTCTATATGGGTGAAGGTATCATGGCCATTAAGAGGTGGATTGTAATGCTGGACATGGTGGCTTATGCCTGTAATCCCAGCACTTTGGGAGGCCGAGGCAGGTGGATCACAGGTCAGGAGATCGAGACCATCCTGGCCAACATGGTAAAACCCCGCTTCTACTAAAAATATATAAATTAGCCAGGCATGGTGGCACATGCCTGTAGTCCCAGCTACTCGGGAGGCTGAGGTAGAATTGTTTGAACCCAGGAGGCGGAGGCTGCAGTGAGCCAAAATCACGCCACTGCGCTCCAGCCTCGGTGACAGAGGGAGACTCTGTCTCAGAAAAACAGACAAACAAAAAAACACACACATAAAAACTAAAATGAGGTGAACTGTAACATTCAGTTTTCCCCAGCCTCCTAAGCTCTGCCCAACTCTCCAGTCAAGTCTACAAAACCAAACAGGCCTGGCACCGAACAAAGCATTCCACACGACGTAGCAAGTGATGCAGTTAGTTCAGCAGGGAAGCTGATTGCATTTTTGGCTTTTCAAGGGATTATTATAAACAGCTGTTAGGACAAAAATATTGTTTTAAGATGACAAAGAATCTCTTGGGTTTCTAGAACCTGCTGTGCTATTTCTGCATATCTCCAAAGCACTTAGGATGTATAAGGGGTGTTATTTAAGGGCATAAATAACATTTATGAACTTTTCCTGGAGAGTGCAATTAGCTTTGCATAATCCCTGAAACTGTTCCCAGGGAGCAGACCACTGGGAGGGCCTGAGGAAAGATTGTGCTGGAGAAAGGGGGCCTGTGGCAGGCAGAGCTGGGTTTCCAAGCATCTGCTCAGGAACATTTCCAGAATCACCACTGGCCAAAATGGGCTCCCTTCTGGCCTGCTGCTGGACTGAAGGTTGCCCACCTCACCTTCCAGGGTGAATATTTTAGGGCTTCTTTAGTCATTAACACTACGGAGAGAATTAATGAACTAGTTTTCTCCCATGGTGGCAAGCTCTTAGAAGGCCTGGAGCAGCAGGAGCTTGGATTGGGGGAAGGTCTGGAGGAGGAAGTGGCAGATGAGGAAGAAGGCACTACTGGATGGGCACAGTGAGGAAAAGGAAGGCGAGGAGTCTGAGGAACAAGGCTACTGAAATCTTATTTTCTGTACTCTAAAATTTGCCCTCCAGAACCAGCCCCACTTGTTTCCTCACCCAGTGGTTCTCTCTTTTTCCATCCTAGCTTTGTCCTTTCCTCCAGTGTCAATGATTTCCTGCCAACTCTGACCCATCGTTCTTTTCTCCAATCTCAAAAACCCTCCTGCCCACCTCTGCAGTGAGTATCCCTCTTGTTAAAGGATTTTAATGATTTAACGATTGAACATAATGCTTAGGATGTGGGCATGTCTGGGCATCTTGAAAGACCTTCAGGACTAGCAGGGGTCAGTTTACATGGAACCAAAAGCCTCTTTGGAAAAACTTCTCTAAAGAAAGGAGAGTCAAGAGGAGATGACATTTTTGAAATCAGAGGGGTGGAGTGATTCTGGGAGTAGGCCTGTACCTGCCCTCAGGAATCCATGCCTGAGCTCTGGGGCATGAAGCCTGTTATAAAAGAGAAAGTCAAAATGTTGATGGCATGATGATGATAATGATGATGATGATGATGCGTGAGACACAGCTTCACTGATATCTGCACTGGTCCTTGAGGTGAGTTGCCAACACCGGTAGCAAGTTTCTGTGGCATGAAAGAGGGTGCTGCTGCAACCTAGGACCAGTAGCAGCTGTGGTGGTGGCCTCCAGCCTGAATAGACATGGGTGGCCTCCAGCAGCAGCTCTGGATGAAGCTATGAGAAAAGCAGCTGACTCCACAGAAAGATTGGGATCTGGAGGCCCTGCTTGTGGAATCCCTGTGAGACATATGAGATATCCTCTGGAATCCTAGAAGTATTTAGGAGGTATGAGGAGGGAATTCCACTAATTCCCAAAGAACTGGAGGGTGAAGAGGCAGAGAAATCCTGGCAACCCTATTTTTACCCCAACTTAGTGTGGCTTGGCAAGATAGGTGTCTGACTTTAGAAGGGAGAGTGGGCCCTGTGAAATCTTGTAACTTCTACCACAACTCGTGTCATAATACAAAGGTGATTTTTCCAGGAAAGCTATTCTGAAGTTCTAGGCAAAGGCTAGACAGAAAAGGAGAGATTGAGTGCCACGTTGTAGGCATTCAATCAATATAAATGAAATTAATTCATTCATTGTAGTTTCAATGATCTCCATTCCTAAAATTATGAGGTAGCTTTGAAAAATAAAACTCTTCTCACTAGCTGGTAGTTTCTATATATCGTAAAGAAGATGCTCATTGTTAGAGCTCAGTTGTAACTTTAGCCTCATGCTCAAATTGTCTAATTAAATAACATCAGCTTCAACATATAACTTTGCACTGTGGCTAGAAAACAAAGAAAAAGAATATTTAGAGAGAAAGAGAGATCTCTCTCTCTGCTTACCCATTGAGATTCCCACAGTTCAACTTCTCTGTGATAGAGTTAGCGTAGCCTTGTTTTCTCTGGGTTCCTCGTCTTTTCGGGGAGGCATTTCTTGCCCACTCAGACTCGAATGTGTTATCTCAAGTTTGTCTCCCTGTGAGCCAAGCATGAAAGAATTAACTGTTCTCATGTTGACAGCTGCTAGTCCTCAAGTATCTCTTAACCCTCCTGCCTATTTCTTATTGAAACCTCATCTTCATATAAGTCTCTAGTGGCTGTCTCTCCTGTCTTCTGTGCTCCCAGAACACTTGATTTGCCTGTCATCAGTAGCAATGCTACTGGACAGCTTGGGGGTCTTCGCCCCCATCTCCATCAGCCCCTCAGACCCACCTCAAATTTTAAAAACAAGCTACTATTGGGCAAAGACAATTGATATTTTATCATTGACATAAATAGCTTCTTTAATAAGTGCTGGCTCTTTATTAATCTGCTACATACACTGTAAAACAAAGCAAAACAGGGTTTCATGACATTATATTTCTAACCTCCATGGGAAGATTCCTATGTGGACCCAAGAGTCCAGTCATATCAATGAGTAAGGTGTTATGCCAGAGGAGAAGTGAAGTTGTTAGGTAGGATAGGAATTTGCCTAGGAGCTGGAAATCTGGTTAGAAATGAATCAAGGGTCTTGTTTTAAAGGAGCATTTGCATAGAACCCCATTCCCACCAGGCAGACTAAAAAAAATCTCATAATTCGTGGGGCATTGGTTTAAATATTCAAAAGAGTCTTGCTTCATTAGTGGGGAATAACTATCTTTAAATTAAATGCTGCTCTGGTCCCATCTAATGAATCTTAAAAGCAAGACCAGAAAGCATTAATCTATGTTCAAGTAGCTTAACTGAATCCCAGAAAGAAACATCAAGAATATTTATAGAGATACAAAAATATCCAGCACTCAACAAGGTAAAATTCATAATGTCTGGCTTTCAATCAAAAATTATCAGGCATGCAAAGAAGAAGAAAATCTAGGCCATAATGAGGAGGTAAATCAATCAATTGAAACTGAGCCAAGACTAACATAGTTGTTAGAATTATGAGACAAGGATGTTAAAACAGAAATTTGAACTGTGTTCCACATGTTCAAAAAGATAGAATAAGAAAAAAAAAAGCTATAAAAATCTTGAATATGTCGAGCAGGAACATGGAAGACCCAAATTTTTGAAAGAACAAAATCAAACCTGTATAGATGGACACTACAAGGCACTGATTAAAACATTTACATTTGGAGACCAACAACAAATTAGACATTGCAAAATAAAGATTAGTGTACTTCAAGACTAGCAATAAAAACTACCCAAAATGGAACACAAAGAGAAAAAAGACTCAAGTAAGATGAAAAGGGCATCAGGGAACTGTGGGACAACTCTAAGCAGCCTAACGCACATATAATTGGAGTCACCAAAATAGGTGTGAGCAGAAAACATATTTGAAGAAATAATGGCCAAATTTTTTTCAAATGATAAAAATTTGAAACCACAGATTCAAGAAACTCAATGAAGCACAGAAAACATGAAGGCAACTACACCAAGGCACATCATAATCAAATTATTCAAAACTAGTGATTTTAAAAATCTTAAAAACAGCCAGAGAAAAAGGACACCTATGTACAGAGTAACAAAGTGTGACATCAGATTTCTTGTCGAAAATGCAAATAAAAAGACATTTAAAGCACTGAGGGGAAAGATATCTTTCCAGCAGAGAGGCAAAATGAAATATTTTCAGACATTCAAAAGCTGAAAGAAAATTCAGCAGCAGATTTGCACTAGAAGAAATGTTAAAAGCCACCTTTCAGAAAGAAGGAAAATGATACCAGATGAAAATCTTTACCTACACAAAAGATTGAAGAACGCCAGCAATAATAATTTCATGGATAAACATAAGATTTTGTTATTATTTAAATCTCTTTAAAAGATAATTGTTAAACAATAATAATATAATGTGGAGATTATAACACATACAGAGGTAAAATATACGACAAAGCACAAAGTTCAGAAAGAAAGTGATGAAAGGATGCAATTGGAAGGTTATTATACTTTATGTAAAATGTATCCTGTTGCTGGGCGTGGTGGCTCACGCCTGTAATCCCAGCACTTTGGGAGGCCTAGGCGGGCAGATCACAAGGTCAAGAGATCGAGACAATCCTGGCCAACGTGGTGAAACCCCGTCTCTACTAAAAATACAAAAATTAGCTGGGCGTGGTGGCAGGTGCCTGTAGTCCCAGCTACTCGGGAGGGTGAGGCAGGAGAATTGCTTGAAACTGGGAGGTTGCAGTGAGCCGAGATCGCACCACTGCACTCCAGCCTGGCGCCTGGTGACAAAGCAAAACTCTATATCCAAAAAAAAAAAAATTGTATCCTGTCATTGAAGGTATATTGAGAAAAATTAAAGATGTGTGCTATAAAACCTAAATCAACCACTAAGCAAAACAAATAGTTATAGATAAAAGTCAATAAAACAGGTAAGATGGAATAATAAAAATAATTGAATCAATAGAAGGCTTCAAAAGAAGAAAAAGAGAAAAAAAACAAATGAGACAAATAGAAAATAAGAACAAAATGGTAATTTAAACTTCACCACATCAATAATCACGTTAAACAAGGTCTATTTACTGCATTAAAAGGCAGAGAGAGTCAAATCGGATGAAAAAATAAGGCTCAGCAATATGCTGCCTATAAGAAATTATTTTAAAATATAATGAGAAAAGTAAGTTAAAAATAAAACGATAGAAAAGATCTATAAACATGAATCAAAAGACACTAGAATGTCTATATATATATATATATATATATATATATCAAAGTAGATGTCACTGCAAGGGATATTGACAGGAATAAAGAAGTTCGCTTTACAGTTAAAAGGGCTAATTCATATAAAAGATATAATCTTAAACATTCACACACCAAATAACTGAACTTTAAAACACATCGATCAAAAATGGATAGAGTTGTAAATAAACCTACAATTAGAATGCAAAATTCAGTTTTATACCTCCTCTCAATAATTGATAGACCAAGTATACAGAAAATCTAAGGTTATACAAAACATAAACAATACTAGCATGCATCTTCACCTAACTGATATTTATAGAACAGCCGGCTAAAAACAGTAGAATACATATTATTTTTGAGTGGACATAGAACATACATGAAGACAAATTATATTCCGGACCATAAGACAAGTTTCAATAAATTTGCAAGGATTCAAGTCAACATCATTAGTCATTGGGGAAATGCAGATTAAAACTATAATGAATTATACATCTATTTAAGTGATTGAAATTAAAAAGTCTAGTCATGCCACATATACCAAGTATTTGGGAGGATATGGAGGAACTAGAATTTTCATACACCGCTGCTAGGAATGTACAATTACACAACCACTTTGGAAGACTGTTTGAGATTCCTTAAAACATTAACCACAAGTCTACCATATGATCCATTTTGCTGCTAGCTGTTTATCCAAAAGAGATGAAAGCATTTGTCCATACCAAGACTTGTACATGAATAATCATAGAAGCATTATTTCTAATGGCAAAATAAACAACCCAAACGTCCATTAATGTATGAGTGCAAGTTGTTGTAGTCCATGAAAAAATACTCAGCAATAAAAAGGAATGAACAATTGATTCACACAACATAATGAGTCACAAAATCACTATGCTGTGTGAAAGATGTCAGACAAAAAGGAGCACATACTATATGATTTCATTTATATAAAATTCTAGAAATTGCAAATGAGTCTACAGTGATTGGAAGCAAATTAGTTGTTGCCTAGAGAGGAGGAAGGTGGGAGAAAGGCATTACAAAAGCACACAAGGAAGCTTTTGGGGTTGATGGATATGTTCATGTGTGGTTTTTTGTTGTTTTTTTTTTCGGTTTTGGCTTTTTTTTTTTTTTTTTTNTTTTGAGATGGAGTCTCATTCTGTCACCCAGGCTGGAATGCAGTGGCATGATCAGCTCACTGCAATGTCCACCTCCCAGGTTCAAGCGATTCTCCTGCCTCAGCCTCCCGAGTAGCTGGAATTACAGGTACACACTACCATGCCCTAATTTTTGTATTTCAGGAGAAATGGGGTTTCTCCATGTTGGCCAGGCTGGTCTTGAACTCCTGGCCTCAAGTGATCTGCCCACCTCAGCCTCCCAAAGTGCTGGGATTACAGGCGTGAGCCACCGCATCTGGCCCACATTTTGCTTTTGGTTTAACTGTGCCTATGCACACTTGCACACACACATACATGTTGCAATAAAACCAAAATAGGGTGTTTGCAAATGTAACTAAGTTGCTAATCAGGTAACCTTAAGATGGAAGACTATCGTGGATTTTCTAAGTGAGGCAAATCACTTAAGTTCTTAAAAACAGAAAGCCTTTCCTAGCTGTGGTCAGAAAGAGATGGCAGCATGAGAAGAGTTTGATGCGCTGTTGCTACTTCTGAAGTGGGGGTGCTCTATGCAAGAAGCAGGGAGAGGCCTCAAAAGCTGGAAAAGGCAAGGAAAACATCTCTCTTCAAGACTCTAGGAAGGAATGTAGACCTGCCTGCAGCACGTTGATTTTAGTCCAGTGAGTCCCTTGTTGGACTTCTGACTCTGAGAACTATAGGATAAAAAATTTAGGCCACCAAATTTGCGGCAATCACAGAAAACTAACACACAATTCTTACCCCAACATTTAATATCATCATACTCCTAATCATTTCCTAATTTGATAGGTGAAATGGTTTCTTTTTAATTTGAATTTCCATGATCACTATTGAGTTAAACCTCAAGTTTTATATTTTATCTACTATAAATTGTATATCCCAGCCATTCAATTATTCTTTAAGTTGGGTTATTGTTTTATTGATTAGTAAAAATTATTTATACATGTTGGATGCCATTCCTCTATTATATGTATTGTAAATATTTTCTTCTAGTTTGCTTATATCTTTTAACTTTGTAATGTCTTTTGGCATAGAGAAACTTTCCATTTTATAGTCATATTTTTCTGTGCTTTTAAAAAAATTGAATGTGAGTGTGTAAGAAAACCCCTCCTCATGCAAATGCCCTAAAAATAATTTGTAATATTTTCTTGAATCAATGGACTTAAATTGCACATTTTAAATTATGTGTATATCTTTTATCAGGTATAATAAATTTTCTCAACCCCATTTTTTAAGTAGTTCATTTATTCCTTAATGACAAATCTATTACATCCCTATCATATATTGTTACCATATATGCATGAGTTTGTTTTTGGTTTTCTATTGAATTCCGTTTATTTATTTGTCTTTTTTGTCAATACCACACAGTTCTGTATCTTTTTATTCTGTTCTTGGAAGTTTACTTTTCCATAAAAATTTCAGAATCAGTTTTTCAAATTAACATAGAAGCTCTCTGAGGTCAGAGACTGTAACTGTACCAGACCAATCTGGTTCAACTTTTATGTAATAAAATTGTGAGTTGTTTTTAAGCTGCCATAAACCTCGGGTTTAAGGTCTCATAACCTGAGAACACCCAGATGAACCAAGTGTGCAACCACCTGTGGAACTTACATGCTGGGACTAAGGAGCTGGGACTGAATTAAGAAGCTGACATTGTATGGCAGGACCCAGAATCCAATGAGATTGAGCCCTGGCATCACCCCATGGCAGAATCCAGTCAAACCATGCCTCACAGCATCACCTCACTGCCGGATCCAATCAGATTACACTTCCTTACCCTACATTTATAAAAGCCACCCCAGCCCTGAGCTCAAGGAGAGATTTGAGCATTTCCTCCTGTCTCTTTGCCAGTCTACTTGCAATGAAGCGTTTCTTTTCTCAAAAGCAGGTGCCATGGTATTGACCTCAAAGTGCATGGAGCAGTGAGCTCATTGATTGCTTGGTAACAAGATTTTAGTCTTTTACTTTTTTAACTGAAGAATCATTTGTGTGTTTGGTGTGTTGTAGGAGCTTAACAAATATTTGTTGAATGAAAGAATGAATATTTGTGATATCAAAGTCTTCCCTTCATTGTAAGTGGTTGTATTGGTTTCTTAGGGCTGCCCTAACAAAGTGTCATAAACTGAGTGGCTTAAACAGCAGTAATTTATTGTTTCACAGTTCTGGAGACTACAAGTTTGAAATCAAGGTGTTGGCAGAGCCGTGCTCTCTCTGAAGCCTCTAAAGGAGAATGTTTCTTTGCCTGTGTCAGCCTTTGATAACCCCAGATATTCTTTGGCTTGTGGAAGCATGACTCCAATCTCTCAATTTCTCCCTCCATCTTCGCATGGCCATCTTTCTTTCTCTGGGTCTGTAGCTTCACATGACATTTTCCTCCGTGTGTCTCTCTTCTGATAAGGTCATCAGTCATATTGGATTAAGGGCCCATTCTGCTCCAGTGTGGCGTCATATTAACTAAGTACATCTGCAATGATCCTATTTCCAAATAAAGCCACATCCCAAGGTACTGGGGTTAGGACTTACACAGATCTTTTGGAGAGACACAGTTTCACCCCGTATCATTGGAATATCTCTTTTTTTCCTCACATCTTCTTTTTTTCCTTTGACAAAAATTACGAATCTTTCTCCTAGATCTTATCTTTTGTTGTATTTCCAAGCAACTTTATCATTGTTTTCGCTGTTGAGATCATTTTGCCTATTACCCTTTTCAAATTGATCATTACTAATGTATGGGAATTGTACTGGTTTCTGTATGTTGATCCAGCAAACTTTTTGCTCTTTTCATAGTTTTAAATGGGTTCTCTGATGTGTGGAAACATTAATTTTAAGCTCCATATTCTTTAACTCAGCCATGGCCTGAAATAATGTGGAATACAGAAAGTATAGGCATCAGTTGGCAATTTAAATAGAATGTTTAAAAAGTAGAAGATTGATTTTTGTGCTTTCAAAAGACAAGTACTCAATTATTATATACTCTTAATCATTAAGAGATTGGTAAATATTTACAAATTGATTATCTTGAAATTTAAGTTAATTCTATATTTAATCTGAATTTTGCTAGAATAAAGTTGAGCTTCTCCCTAAATCTGTTTGCTAAAAAGGCCAAACGCTTTCCTAAAGTATTCAAATATTTGTTTTGTTTGTTCTAAGGACTGTTGACTTGTAACTTTGAGGCTGGCATATATTTATTATGGAAAACTAAATTTGTAAAGATGTTTATTACAAACAACTTTTGTGATGACTCATTCACTATAACATTCCTTCTCTGTCTCCATCTCATCCTGTAAAACAAATGTGCAGTTCTCTTAAAATTAAGAACATTATTAAAGGCGTATTTTATTCTTTTAAAATACATACACAAGGAAGTTTAACACACTCCAGCAGGTTAATTTTCAAAAACATGCAGTCTTGATATGTCATAAGAGTAGAGTCTTATGGACTTTCTCGATAAAAGATCACATTATCTGTAAACGATGACATTTTCTCTCCTCACCTCCAAACCACGTATCTAGTTTCATTTTCTTGTCTTATTGCATTAAAACAATGGGTATATTGCTGAATAGTGGATATTTGCTATAAGTTTTTAGTGATACCCTTCATCGCATTAAGAGTTTGCAAACAGAAGTCCCATTTTATTTTTAGTTTGCTAAAAGTTTTATAAGATAATGATTTCATTTGAATGTTTAGTGTTTTTTATACTTATTAAAATGATTATGATTTTGTTTCTTTATTAATGCAAATTTTATTGATAGATTTTCTAACAATAATTTTGAATTTCAGGGATAAGCTATATTTGATTAGTAGTTTATATTATTTAAACTTGCTGAGTTTAAGTAGTTAAATTTTATTTAGAATGATTCCATGCATGCTTAACATGCACACTTCCAATAAAACTGTTCTATAATTTTCTTTTCCTATACAGTGTTTATCTGTTTAGCTACCAAGATTATAATAATCCCCTAAAACAAGTTGAATTGTTTCTCCTTTTATTCTCTGGAAATTTGTGTAGCTATGGATTATCTGTTTTTAACTACTAGAAACTACCCCTCCAATTTGGCCATGGAATCTCATTTGACTTTTGCAACAAAATATGATTCTAAATATATTCACTTACATCCTGATTTTTCTCTAGTTTTTATAAGCCTTTGTCATGAACTCATTCACTCACTGTCAAGCAGACAAAACGAGTAGGTTCTTTATTCAAGGAGCTCAAATACTAGTTGATGTAAACTGTTCTTCTGTTATCCTTTAAGACTACAGTCTTTTTCTCTGCCAAAAAAAAAAAAAAGATTTATCTCTACCTTTCAAAATTTAATTGCCTTATATGTGTTAATACCATCTTTATCCCTAAGCAATTCTCACCCCTTTCTTTCTTCTCCTAGAATATTTTATACATAATCCTATTGCAGCCTTGATTTAAGAATATTCTAGAGGTTGCAGCTGCAATCAAAGCCTCCTCCTGCTCACTGTTGGTAGTTCAGGTATGTATTTCTACTTTGAGGAATTTAGTGGGAAAGGCTTCTAGGAAATCATTCATGTTGTGTTTGCTACTGGGGTGTAGACTACTGGAAAACAACAAACACCAAATTCCCTTGGTTTATTTGTGACTCTGTATGTAATTCCCATTACTAAAATTTTGAGTGTACATACATGTTTCTCATTGATACACCAAGACTGCAAGGGCAGAAACCCAACTGAAGGTGAGCAAACTATGCCTTACAAACTGATATTCTAGTGTGTCCTTTTGTTTCCTTTTCGTTATCTTTGAGACTTTACAACAGCCTACTCAAGTGTTCTCGCCCGATTTCACAGGGGCTATGAATAATTAGAGAGGGTCCTGTCTTCATTAAAGGGGGAATGCCACTACCCAATCAGCCTACTGTGGTAGTGGCAGCCAGGGCAGTGAGAAGGGTGACTGTGTGGTGGCCTGAATCAGAGACGTGAGGCACAGTGATTGCTTTTTACATGCAGGTTCAACCCAACATCCAAGGGCTAATTTGAATCATCTGGGTTTGACTTTCATTAGGAAAAAGAGATGGCCGGGTGTGGTGGCTCATGACTGTAATCCCAGCACTTTGGGAAGCTGAGGTGGGTGAGTCATTTGAGCCCAAGAATTTGAGACCAGCCTGCTCAACATGGAGAAACCCTGTCTCTCCTAAAAATACAAAAATTAGCCTGGCATGGTGGTGCATGCTGCTCAGGAGGCTGAGGCAGGAGAATCACTTGAACCTGGTGAGGTGGGGTGATGGGAATGTTGGGGGTGGTGGGAGCAGAGGTTGCAGTGAGCTATTGTGCCACTACACTCCAGCCTGGGCAACAGAGGGATACTCCATCTAGAAAAAAAAAAAGAAGAAGAGGAAAAAAAGAAAAAGAGATCATTGCTTTTCTTATATATACTTTAGTCAATTTAGATAGGAAAGAAAGTAATAGGTCACAGCAAGTCTTCAGAGTTTATAGAGACTGCTAAGAAGAACAACGCTCTCTTGAGAATCAGTGCAATTGACCTGATGCCCAGGAAAAAGAATCTTTAGGAGCCAGAGATGTGTACCCCATCCTCCTTCAGAGCACCAGTGCCAGGCAGGGCCCATGAAGGATGAAGTGGACACACTCTAAGCAAAACCCATTGCCAGGTGGAAATGTACGCCAAGCAAAGACAAGGAAGCTGAATTTGGGAGGGGCTGAGATGATGCAGATTGGCATTGCACCAGCCTCTCTCTTCCTGGGTCAATGGTCTGGATGTTGAGGAATGACAAGTAGAATTAGATGTTCTGTGGGTTTTGCCATAAACCTGCCTTCAGAGTTTGAATTAGACATCTGAATCCCATAAAGCTCTTTCTTGCCTGTGTATATGTTTTTGATCTTGTTTTGTTTTCTCATATGTTAGTAGATGTTTTCCATATACATGCATGTATATGTATATATCCTTTAGATACAAGTGGTAGAAAATTGCAAGTCTAAGTTACTTAACCAAAAAATATTTATTATCATACACAAGAGGAAGTCTTGAGGTAGGGCATTCAATGGTTCATGAACCTAAGTTCTACCATTCTGATACTCTTCCACCTTCAGTATGTCAGTTTTGTTCCCAGACCAACTTTTTTCATGGTCACAAGATAGTCCCAGCAGTTCCAGATATCATACCAGACATGTCAACATGCAAAGGAGGAAGAGATCTCTTCCTGTATACCTCTTCCTCTGTATATCTTTTATGAAAGAAAACCTTTCTTAGAAGCCCCCCAGTGGACTTTCTTTCAGGTCTTTTTGGCCAGAATTACGTTCCATGCTCATGCCAAAACCAGTCACTAATATGGGAAATGAGACCACCATGATTGGCTTAGAACAACCACCCTTGAAGCATGTGACTAAGTGGAAGAGAGTGGTAGCAGGAATAAAGTCAGGATTCCTTGGGATGGAATAATATCAGCATTCCTTAGGAGGAAAGGGATGAAGTGGAAAATAAATACAAGGTAATCAATAGTAGTTACTACACCTGGTTTCTCCTGAATAAGGAGGTTTCCCAGCCCCAGTTCAGACTAAAAAGGAATTAATATGTTCTCTGGTCGTGTTTGGAATAGACTTAAAGCAGCCAAAGGAGAGCAAAGTGGGTGTTCCAGCAGAGACAGAAAGAGATCAATACAGGGGACCCATGGATATTGGCTCTTTTCCTCTGGAGCCATTTATTCAGTGTCAGATACTGCTGCCTTCATCTCCCTCGCAAAGTCTAACGTAACACAGCCTGAAGCAAGCTTTAAAACTGCTGTTATGGGGGCTTTGGCTCTTGGCAAATAACAGGATTAGCAGGAACCTCAGGAAGCTGCTCCAACCAGGAGCCATTAGCCAGAATCACTGATTGCTGAGCAGCTGGACTGCGTCCGCCAACATGGCCCCCTCCAGGTGTGAGTGGGCTGGATACTGTTGTACATATTTGGGCTTGCTGAAGTTGTTAGGACGTGTTGACCTCAGGAGCAGGGAAATGGCTGCCATCCCACTTTCCCGCTTTCCCAACTCAGTAGAGACATTTTGCATACATAGCCAACCTGGAGGCCAACTGGGAGAGCAGATGAGTAGGAAATAGAAGCAGACAATGAATTCAAAAGGTCAGGTTTTACTGATTAAGATTGCTTCAGGCTACTTATGCTAAAAATGTAGCAGCAGCCTCAATGGACAGCTTGGTACTCCAGCCTAGGTGACGAAGTAAGAACCTGTCTCAAAAAAGAAAAGAAAAGAATGCAAGTTCTGAGTCCACACCTTAGACCTATTGAGTCAGAACGTCTGATTTAGAGGCTTATGAATCTGTTTTTTAAAGATCTCTCTGGGCATTTTCTCAACTTTAAAAGGCTTTGCTCTGGATCCTTGTTGTCGCTGAGGCTTTTTCTAAAACACTGGTAAATCTTTTTGTTGTTGTTGTTGTTGTAATACTTTAAGTTCTGGGGTACATGTGCAGAATGTGTAGATTTGTTACATAGGTATACATGTGCCATGGTGGTTTGCTGCATCCATTATCCCGTCATCTACATTAGATATTTCTTCTAATGCTATCCCTCCCCTATCCCCCCACCCCCTGCAATCCCCCCCAGCCCCACACCCCCCACAGGCCCCAGTATGTGATGTTCCCCTTCCTGTGTCCATGTGCTCTCATTGGTCAACACCCACTTATGAGTGAGAGCATGTGGAAAACACTGGTAAATCTAAGGTGGCGTAGATAGGGAATGGAGGTGGAGAATGGGGAGGTGGAAGGGCACTGGTAAGGGTAAGGCCCCAGACATCATCCTCTGGGGAAAAAAAAAAAAAAGGATTAACTAGTTATAGAAAATGGTGAAGACAGGCAGGCCCTGAAAGAAACAGATCAGTCGCTTAACTGAGTGGATATTTGTTGTACCAGATTTTATCAATCTGCAGTAAAACCCAGGTGTCTCAGCCATGTGATGGACATTACAGGGTAGGACTTTCAGGAAGGAAAAATCCTAAAACTGCATGTGTCTGCATGGCTATTCAGTTACTGGTGTCCTGGAATTGAGCAATGTGGCAGCCCTGCTGATGTACCCCTGAGATCAAAGGATTTTAAATCTAGTAAGGGCCATATATTTCAATTCCTTCAATTTATAAACCAAAGGAGGTGAAATAATTTGACCAGGATCACATGGTTAATTTAGCAACAGAATCAAGAGTTCTGAAAACCCAGATTTCTACCTTAGCAATGAGTCCTCAAAGAATAATTCAAAAGAAGCAAAGGGCTAAGTGTTGAAAAATATTAGTTTGATTTCAGTAACAACAACAGTCACCAATATCTGAGAAGATGGGAATAGTTAGGTAATTTATAAGCTAAAATACTATACAGTGTTTAAAGTTATATTTACAAAGATAAATATATATCTTTATACTTTATTATTATATATTATACAAATGTTACATGTATAATTAAATTTATAAAGATATATATATATACACACACACACATGCATATGCACACAAATATATTGTGTATGTGTGTTTTAAACAGGTTAGAAAATTGTAAATTGTTTTATAGGAGGCTTTCCCAAATCTGTCAGATCCTGTTCAGTTAGTTCTGACCTCACCACAACTTCGGTGGGTGCTCCTCACTCCACAGCACCCATCTATGCAGCCTCCTGAGTCCAAGAAGAAGCCCTAAGTCATTCTCAACCCTGGGCTGGAATCATCTGGGAAACTTAAAAAATAACATTGCCAGGTAAACACCACATGTTCTCACTCATAGGTGGATGTTGAACAATGAGAACACATGGACGCAGGGAGGGGAGCATCACACACTGGGGTCTGAAGGGGGGAAATAGGGGAGGGACAGTGGGAGGTGGGAAGTTGGGGAGAGATAGCATAGGGAGAAATACCAGATATAGGTGATGGGGAGGAAGGCAGCACATCACACTGCCATGTGTGTACTTATGCAACAATCTTGCATGTTCTTCACATGTACCCCAAAACCTAAAATGCAATAAAAATAATAATAATAACATTGCCTAAATCCAACAGAAGAATTGAATCAGGCTCTCTAGAGGAGATGCCCAGACATTTATATTAAAAACATAACAAAACAAATTAAATCAAAACAAACAGAACTTCTGCTATAGTTTGGATGGTTGACCCTCCAAACTTCATGTTGAAATTTGATCCCCACTATTGGAGATGGGTCTTACTGAGAGGCGTGTGGGTCATGAATGGCTTGATGCCCCACTTGAGTTACTGAGTGAGTTTTTACTTTGTTAGTTTCTGTGAGTTGTTAAAAAGAGCATGATGCCCTTCTCCCCTCTCTCATGCTTCTTCTTGCCATGTGATGTCTGCACCTACCAGCTCCCCTTAACCTTTCATCATAAGTGGAAGCAGTCTGAGGCCCTCAGCAGAAGTATATGTTGAAATAATGCTTCTTATACACCCTGCAGAACTGTGAACCAAACAGACATATTTTCTTTATAAGTTACCCAGCCTCGCCTATTCCTTTATAGCAATGCAAATAGTCTAATACACCTTCCCAGGTAATTCTGCTGTGTAGTGCATACTGAGATTCATTGAGCTAGTCAAATTAATCTTCTGACTTTGAGCGAACCTCATACATGCTTTGTTGGTAGCCTCAGGGGCCAATGCAACAGGAGGCTAACAAAGCTGTTTAGGGTACTGTCACTCTGGGCCTAAGACTGAAGGAACTTATATATGTTCTTGAGCTCGCCCATTATATGATTGCAGCAAATCAAAGATGGTCACAAATTATTTGTTACTTCTTCCATTGAGAGGCAGAATCTATTTACCTCCCCTTGAATTTGTGCTGACCTTAAGGGCTTGCTTGACTGGCACAAAAGAATGTGCCAGAAGGGACATTCTGGGACTTCTCAGGTTAAGTCACAAGAACCTTTGTAACTTCCATCCATTCCTCTTGGCACACTTGCTCTGAAGGAAGCCATCTATCTGAAGAAGTTCAAGCACCACGAGAACAGCATGCTACACAGAAGCCCAAGTTAGCCACTTGCACAAGTCATGTGGAGAAAGAGATCCTGCCCACCCCAGCTGTTTCAGCCACCATAGACCAGGCACTTACCATCTTAGTGAAGAAGTCGTATGGGACATTCCAGTGCCAACAGATGCTCCAGCTCTCCAACTGGAGACAGATCTGGCACCAGATGGTTGCAATTCTTTATTCTTCACCTCTCCATAGCTGGTGACACACAAATCATCATTCCAAAATTTACCTTTTCTTGGCCCACCTCTTATGTGTAATCATTTAATAGGTGGTAGAAATTTGTGATGCAAAGAAACATAGGTAGCTGAGATGTCTGTGAGGCTTAGTACAAATGATTTTTAAGGATTATGGACTTCATATAGATATTTCCAATGGTAAATGTGTCCTCTCTGCCTAGCATGGCAGAGCATGACATGTAGCCCACCACATTACAACGAGTATTGTCAGGGTGAGTAAAGTGCACATTGCTGTATACCTGATTCTGATGCCCTAACAGAGTTAAGATAAATTAGGTATGTGATAATGCCAGAAGAGTTCCTTAACAAATGACTTTATTAAGACTATGAAAGGAATTATTGAAATTCTAAACCCCAATTATTTGTAATAAATACATACATACCATGAAGCTGTAAATTTCCAATTCTTCTTCAGAATTTTCATGTGTGGTGAAAGGTAAAAGTCTAGTTTTATTCCTCTGCATATGGCTAGCCAATTATCCCAGCATCATTTATTGAGTAGAATCCTTTTCCAATTGCTTATTTTTGTCAGTCTTATCAAAGATCAGATGGTTGTAAATGTGTGGATTTCTGAATTTTCTGTTCTTTTCCATTGGATGATGTCTCTTGTTTTTGTACAAGCACCATGCTCTTTTGGTTACTGTAGCCTTATAATATGGCTTGAAGCCAGGTAGTGTGATGCCTCTGGCTTCATTCTTTTTGCTTTGGATTTCTTTGGCTATTCAGGCTCTTTTTTGGTTCCATATGAATTTTAGAACTTTTTTTTCTAATTCTGTGAAGAATATCATTGGTTGTTTGATAGAAATAGCATTAAATTTGTAAATTGCCTTGTACAGTATGGCCATTTTAACAATATTGCTTCTACCAATCCATGAGCATGGGATGATTAGCTGTATTCTGGGTTAGCTATATTCCTAAGTATTTCACTTAATTGGTGGCTATTATAAATGGAATTATACTCTTGATTTGACTCTCAACCTGGACATTATTGGTGTATAAAAATGCTACTGATTTTTATACATTGATTTTGTATCATGTAACCATGTTAAAATTGTATATCAGCTCTAGCAGCCTTTTGGTGGAGTCTTCAGGGTTTTCTAAATATAGAATTATATTGTCAGTGAAAAGAGATAGTTTGACTTTTTCTTGAGTACTTTTTATTTCTTTCTCTTGCCTGATTGCTGTGGTTAGGACTTCTAGTACTATGTTGCATATTCCCACTCTCCTCACTCTGATGAGAGTGGGGAGAGTAGGCATTATTGCCTTGTTTCCATTCTCAAGGGAAATGATTTCAGCTTTTCCTGTTCACTGTGATGTTGGCTGTGGGTTTCTCATAGTGGCTCTTATCATTTTGAGATATGTTCCTTTGATGCCTAGTCTGTTGAGGGTTTTTATCATTCACAGATGTTGGATTTTATTGAAAACATTTTCTGCATTTATAGAAATGATTATATCATTTTTGCTTTTAATTCTGTTTATGTGGTTAATTACATTTATTGATTTGCGTATGTTGAATCAAGCTTGCATCCCAGGTGTATTAGTCCATTTTCACAGTTATAAAGAACTGCCCAAGACTGGATAATTTATAATGAAAAGAGGTTTATTTGACTCATAGTTCTGCATAGCTGGGGAGATCTCAGAAAACTTACAATCGTGGTGGACAGGGAAGCAGGCACCTTTTTCACAGGGTGGCAGAAGGGCAAAGAGCTGGGAAACCACAACTTATAAAACCATCAGCTCTTGTGAGAACTCACATACTATCACAAGGACAGCACTGGGGAGCCTGCTCCATGATCCAATCACCTGCCTCCCTCTACACATGGGATTAAAGGTCCCTCCCATGACAGGTGGGGATTACAATTAGGTGAGGACACAGAGCCAAACCACATCACCTCTTTAGTAGGAGTGAGTGTGAAGGAGGAACTGTCAAACACTTATAAAACCATCAGATCACATGAGAACTCACTCACTATCATGAGAACACCCTGGGGGAAACTGTCTCCATGATCCAGTCACCTCCTATCAGGTCCCCGCTTCTACACATAGGGATTATGGAGATTATAATTTGAGATGAGATTTTGGTAGGGACACAGAGACAAACCATATTAACAGGAATAAAGTCTACTTGATTATGGTGAATTAACTTTTTGATATGCTGATGGATTTGATTTGCTAGTATTTTGTTGAGGATTTTTGCATCTGTGTTCGTCAGGGATATTGGCCTGAAGTTTTCTTACTTTGTTGTATCTCTGCCAGATTTTGATATTAGGGTGATGCTGGCTTCATAGGATGAGTTAGGGAGGAATTCCTTCTCCTCAATTTTTTGAATAGTTTTAGTAAAATTGGTACCAGTTCTTCTTTGTACATCTGGTAGAATTTGGCTGTGACTTCATCTGGTCCAGGGGATTTTTGGGTTAGTAGAGTTGTTTCTTTTTTTATTGATTCAATTTTAGAGCTCAGTATTGGTTTGTTTAGGGTTTCAATCTCTTCCCAATTAAATCTTGGGAGATTATGTGTTTTCAAGAATATATATCTCTTTTCTCTAGATTTTCTAATTTGTGTGCATAGAGTTGTTTATAGCATTCTCAGGTTCTTCTGTATTTCTGTGGAATCAGTTGTAACACCATTTTTGTCATTTCTGACTGTACTTATTTAGATAACCTCATTATTTTCTTTGTTAATCTAGCTAATGGTCTATCAATCTTGTTTCTTTTTTAAATCAATGTCTGGTTTTATTGATCTTTTGTATGGATTTTTACATCTCAATTTCATTAAATTCTCCTCTAATTTTAGTTATTTCTTTTCCTCTGATAACTTGGGGATTGGTTTGTTCTTTTTTCTAGTTCCTTTAAATGTAATACCTCAAACTATAAAAATCCTAGAAGAAAACCTAGAAAACACCCTTCCCAACATCAGCATTGACAAAGAATTTTTGGCTAAGTCCCCAAAAGAAGTTGCAACAAAAACAAAAAATGTCCTAACTAAAGAGCTTCCATCTTTAGTTTAAAAGAAACCATCAACAGAGTAAAGTGATAATCTGCAGAATGAGAAAAAATATTTACAAACTATGCATCTGACAAAGATCTAATATCTAGAATCCATAAGAAATTTAAACAAATCAAAAAGCAGAAGACAAACAACCCCATTAAAAAATGAACAAAGGACATGAATAGACACTTCTCAAAAGAAAGCACACAAGCAACCAACAAACATGAAAAAAATGCTCATCATCACTAATCACAGAGAAATGCCAATCAAAGCCTCAAGGAAATACCATCTCACACTAGTCAGAATGATTATTATTAAAAAGCCAAAAAATAACTGACACTGGTGAGACTTCAGAGAAAAGGAAACGATTTTACACTGTTGGAAGGAATGTAAATTAGTTCAGCCACTGTGAAAATTAGTTTGGAGAATTCACAAGGAATTTAAAACGGAGCTACCATTCAACCCAATATTCCTATTACTGAGTATATACCCAAAGAAAAATAGATCATTACACCAAAAGGACACATGCACTTATATATTCACTGCTGTGCTGTTCACAATAACAAAGACATGGAATCACCCCAGGTACCCGTCGAGTGGATTGGTTCAAGAAAGTGATAGATATACACCATGGTATACTATGCAGCCATAAAAAAGAATGAAACAATGTCCTTTCCAGCCACATGGATGGAGCTGGAGGTCAAAATCCAAAGTGAATTAATGCAGGAACAGAAAACCAAATACTGCATGTTCTCATAAGTGGGAGCTAAACATCAAGCATACATGGACATAAATACATAAACAATGGACACTGTGAACTGCTAGACAGGGGAAGTAAGGATCAGGGGTGGGCTAGAAAACCATCTGTTAGATACTATACTGTGCTTACTACCTGGGTGCAGTATACCCATGTAACAATCTTGCACATGTACCCCCAAATCTAAAAAAAAAGCTGAAAAAATCTTTATGTGAGTAATGAAACAGAGTGTGTCTGGCCTTATCTAAATGCTTCTGCTTCATGTTCTGTAGGTCTTTTTTATATACCCCATATTCTCAGCAGCAATGTCTGGTTCTGTAGGGTTCTTTGTTTCTTATTAAAGTTCTAGTCATTATTTAAACCATTTTCAAAGTTGAGTCTTTAAGAACCAGCTGATTTACCTGGAACACTTGGTTTCACAATAAAATCATCTATAAAATGTGGGGTGCTTGTTTTATTTGCTAATCCTGAGAATGGCTTTTTCGCTCTGCCCCAGGCACTGTTTATGCAACTGTATTCCCCTTGGTCTCAGTAAGTGTTTCCAGAGAGAGGAAATATCTAAACTCCTTTGATAAGAAATATAACTCCCTTATTAAGTTTCAACCTAAAGATGGCTTTCCATTATACGTTCTGCATAATACCATAACTTATTGGTAGTAGGAGCTCACTGGCATAATAGTACAATCATTTCATGCTCACTATCATATGGGCCACATGTATGCCATGTACAACCACTTATATGAAAGCCTGGAGGAGTCAACACAAAAACAATATTGTTTTGGAGGAATTATACGTGAATTTCTCTTTTACCCAAATTTGCTTATAAATATTTCTGCTTTTAAAATTAAATAACTTTAAAAAATAAATCTGTGCTATTTCCAACAAATTATACTACCTTTAATATCCCTTATTTGGATTCATTGAAGTTTCTCAAAAAGAGACTTATGCCTTTCCACCCACTGAACTCCAGGAACCCAATTTTTAGAGAACATGTTTTTAATTTTTTCGACATTCTGGTTTTAATGAAAATTTATCCAAGCAAAGAACAGTAGAAATACAACTCAGTTGTATTCTGAGCATTGAACCATTGAAGGAGGCGTTGAAGGAACCCTCACAGAGTTCCTTGTGGAGCTTTTGGGTTGTGATAGGTTATGACTTTCCTTGAAAACAACAAAAAGAACTTCAGCTCAGGGTAGGAAGAATTTCACTGACACCAAAACTAGTACTGTCACTTTGTTGGGGAGATGGAAAGCTCTAGGGGATAGCCCAGCAGGTGCTAGGTTTTAGAGCCAGGAAATTCCCATGAGAATTGCTGAATTTTTACATCATTCCTAGAAATAGCTCAGAGCTTTATATTATTTACCCAATAAAGGATCTTGGAATCCATGAAAAGGGTTACAGCTGTTTGATGAGTATGCTTGACTAAGTAAATCCGTTCCCATTAAAGTAACCAACTGATTTACAGAGATCCTGAGGAATTATATAGAAGCTCTTAGAAGAGACTATACAAAACATGGGCTTCCTGTAGGTAACTCCCTCCACCTGCTTTGGCTCTGCAAGCCTTATTGGGCCAGATTTCCAAAGTAGCATGTCCAGTATTGCACCATCGCTTATAATGAATATGGCTAAGAAAATTGCGAGGTTGAGTTGGTTGCCCAGCTCACAAGCATCCACCCTTGGTGAGAGCTTGTATAAAGAGGTGGCCCAGAGGCTGTATAGGTTCTACATGACCATGATTTTGAGCCTAATAATAGATATGGAAGTAAGCACCTGACCAAAGTAGGCTAATCAGAGTCTTTCTGTGGTGTTTTTAAAACTGCAAGTAAAGGAAGATTACTTCTTCACTGATGTCAGGGTGTAGGACATTGAGGCTTGATAACTTTTAGTGACTCTATTTTCCTCAATTCCAAGGAAACCCCTTTCTCACAAATGAGAGAAAAGAAATGGAAGCTAGAGATTTTTTAAAAATCTGCTTAGGTCACTTAAGTCCCTAATTCCAGTGATTTCTGAGGTCTCTTCAGTATGCATCCAATACATTTCCATTTGTGCCTAAAATTGTTTGAGATGTGTTTCTAACACACTGTGACCAAAAGTGTCCTAATGCAAAACCCCTGCATGGAGGTAAACCATACCAATCAGTCATGCAGGAATTTCCCAGTCCTCTCATCCCCCTACCTTCTGATGGGGGCAGATTTGATCAAAAGCTACTGGCAAGTATCATTAGTCACCCTGTTGAGGAAGGATGAGAAGAGATCCCCCGGACTCATCTTGGGTTGATGTTTAAATGCATGCATATTTCCTTGCTATTTTTACATCCCTGAAAACGCAATTCCTTTCCAGCTTTCTGTTCTGAGAGCCATGACTTCCAGGTACCAATCCTGAAGAAAATAAATTCTTTGAAGCTCACCTGCAGATTTCTTTTCTTGAGCACGACCCTTTCACCCATGCTTCCACATGTAAGATTCCCAGGGGTGGGATAAAGGTGAAGTGAGCAAGGCATCTAGGGCACACCACTGAAGGATGCACCACTCTCACAGTTTTGCAAATACCTTCAGCTCCTCCCTTGCCTCACCCTAGTCCTGGCCTTAATGATCAAAGGTGCCTCGCCTGGGCTCACAGTGCAAGGTGTGAACATTCAATATGGTAAACTGCAAAAAAAGAATTAATGAGAAATCAAAAAGCAGAATTTTCATTTTGACCTTATTACTGACCCAATATGATATCAAGAGAATATCATATTCCTGTCTGAGTCTCTGTTTCATATTGGTAAATTAATAATCTCTTTCCACTCCAATCACTTCCAAAGACTATGACATGAAAAACATAAAATCTCATACAGAGAGGTAAAGAGACTTGTCAGAAGTTGTAGAGTTCATCCGTTGGAACGTTAGGCATAATATCTTTGGCCAGTACTAGGTTTGCCGGTGACTCACTACTTGTTTAATTAATTAAACAAATAGGCATTAAGCGCCTACTGTGATCAAAACTGTGGGAGGCACCAAGTGTGGGGGCTGGGTGCAGAGAAAAATTCAACAAACAATATGCTCTAGAGGAAACGGAAGTTGAGTGAAACTGCCATCTAGATCCTCTTGCCCCTATGCCCAGTGATTCCTGTGACCCTATGGTCTTCCTTGCCTGGGTCTGAACCTTCCCATATGTCTTTGACTACCTTTTTATGCTGGTCCCTCTTTATCCAAAGGTCAATCATCAGGAGGCCCAGAGTGGCTACAGGGCTTACCATCATTAGAATTGTCTTAGGAGAAAAGGAATTCAGCCGCAAGAGCAATCACCCATACTCTTGATGTACCTGGAGCCCCTCAGTCCTAGATAAGATAGAATTAGCTGAAGAGCAGGTCTAAAAGAAAGAACTCCCAGTGAATAGTCTTTTCACTGTTTTTGGTCTTTCTCGACCTTCAATGACACAATCTTATATTTTGAAGCCCTGGATAATTGGAAATAAAATGAAATCTCTGTTCAGAGTTCATAGCACCTCTGAGCAGTGGGCCGGGGATGGAATTGCACTGTCTATTTAATACTCTGCATTAATAGGCAAGGTATAAAGTCCCCTGCAAATCTCTGCTCCTTTGCTGCCCTATGTGGGGCAAGACATGCCAGCAATTTAACAAGCACAGGGTAAATCATGCAGTGAAATCTCTCACCATGGGAGGACAAAGAATCCCTAAGAGAATGAATAAAAGCCACCCAGCACTAGGCATTTTGGGAGTCAGCGTTCGTTTCTAAATGTTAAACATTTACATTTTACAGCAAAGTGACATTTGTAAGGAGTTCTATTGCTCATTTGCAGCCGTTCCTCGCTGCTGGCCAGGGGCTTGGGGCTGGGGCTGGGTGATGAATCAAAGACACCCTTTGTGTCATGTCACTAAGCAACTCCCTCCTCTTCTGTCGCTTGCAGAGCCTGGGCTGGGCACACAGCCTGTGTCATCCACATGGTGGATTTACAGGTCTTGATTTATGCCACCAAAAGTTTCTTGAGGGAAAGGCAGCTGGGTTTGGGCTCTGGCCATGTCTCAACTGTGTGCTAGGAGTAAAACATGGAGCAAGTGGAGACTAGCACAAGTGGACAAGGCCAGCCCCAGCCCTCTGTTACTGGTTCCCAAACTGACTGTACTAGAATGAAACTTCAGTCTAAAGAAGGCAAATCTATAGCGCACATGCTGACAGGACTCCCTTTGCCACCCAGAACAGACATCACTAATCGATCAGAGCATATTCTTCCCTGCTGAGCCAGATAGCTCTCAGAATTGTACCTCAGGCACATGCTAGGCACTCATGGCCAGTGGTACATGAGATGAACTTGTCACCTCTGTTTTTGGTCTATGTGTCAAAGTCTGTTTCCTGTCTCTAGTTTTCACAGTAAGATTGGAGGTTTCAGGAATTCTCCATACACAGCTGTCTCTGATAACAGCTAACAATAGTAGTAACAGTTAACACATGTGCTTCTCATGGGCCAATCAATCAATTTACATGGATGAAAGTATTTAATCCTGCCAAAAATCTGGTATCTATATCACAGAAAAGTAATAATATCTGTCATTTATTGAACACCTACTGTGTATTGGGTACTACATTTGATTCTTTAATCACCACAGAGTCCTGTTTCACCATGAACTGAAAGTTCAAAGAGATTAATCAAATTACTTACAGCTCCACAGCCAGTCAGAGGAAGAGCTGGGATCTGAACCCAAAAAAAGTCTAATTCCTAACCCTGCATTCTTAAAAAAATACTAGACCTTGACTAATGTCTAGTAAATGGTTTGCACACCAGCAAACTGTTTTGACACTCTCATTTAATTTTTTTCTTTATTGCCCAAGGGGGAAGTGGGGAGATTTTTTTTTTCTATCAGAAACTGGCCCTAGGCTTTCCCTAACTTCGTGTAGTTTTCTTGCTAACATTCCTTTACCTTCCCTGTCCTTAGGACTTCTTCCAAAAAGGTGCACCAGTAAGCTTTTCCACAGGAAGAGAAGATTAATGCTACACGCTGCATAGAGTTAAATTGATGGCATCAGTTTTTTTATTCCACTAGTAAACAGGACTCCCTGCATCTCCATAGCTGACATGAAGACTGGAGAATGTGTGGACTTCCCAAGCTTGGCACCAGGAAGAGCTGCCATGGCTGCTCATTTCAACAGGGAAAAATGAGCCTTATCTCTGTCCCTTCATGCTGAAAACTTCAGCCAGGCTGAGATTCTCTTTGTTCCTTAAACGTCTCAGCTCTACGAGGCTGAGGCAGGTGGATCACGAGGTCAGGAGACCGAGACCATTCCTGGCTAACACGGTGAAACCCCATCTCTACTAAAAATATGAAAACTTAGCCGGGCATGGTGGCACATGCCTGTAGTACCAACTAGCCCAGAGGCTGAGGCAGAAAAATCACTTGAACCTGGGAGGCGGAGGTTGCAGTGAGCCGAGATTGCCTCACTGCACTCCAGTCTCGGCAACACAGTGAGACTCCATCTCAAAAACAAAAGAAGAAAAGGTCTCAGCTCCAAGTCTTTACACCTGATATTTGCTCTGCCAAGAACTGTTATCTGCTGGCTGTGATCTGTTACTCCTCCACTGGCTCCGTGGCCTCCCCACTCTGCAACCTCTGTCTGGCCAACTCCCACTCACCATTCATGAGTCCCATTCCCTTGGGAAAGCTGAGCTAGGTGCCTCCTCTATGCTTTTCCTAGCACCCAGCATTTCCTCCATTCCAGCAACGCTCCACTCTCCTGTACTTGCCTGGTCTGCTTCCTGCATTGGGCCATAAACTTAGTTAGGACAGCCATGTGTCTGGCTTGTGTCCCCATCAGAGTACTGTCTCTGGATCTGCACTCAAAAAACAACTGATGAATAAATGGATTATTGAATTGAGTGGATGGATGAAGGGACTGTCAGGAAGCTAACTGGATTGGCATGTATAGGGAAATTCTCCCCACCTCACTTTTGTTGTGCCCAGTGAACTGTGATTGGTAGGTATCCCCTGAGTTGGTAGAAATGTGAGAGCAATCAGCGCAAACCACAGGGAGTTCAGTGGTCATATCTAAGGGTGGTGAGAAAGCAGGCTCAGAAAGATTGCTCTATTCACATGCCATCCATCTAATAACTTTGGTTATAAACGAAAGCAAACACAAGTGATTACATCTTAGTTTCATTGCTTAGTGTGACCAAAATCCATATCTGATGTTAAAAGGAACGTTCAGAATTTGGCCTTGGCATACCAATGTGTATTGATTTCTAAAAAATAGATATGTGTTCACCCCTACAGGAGTACTGGCACTAAATAAGAATCATTTCCAGAATCTAAGAACAGGGTTATTAAATGTCACTCCTTTGCCATAAATTGAATGAAATTTGTCAGCTCAAGTTAGGTAAAGGAATAAAGGAACTTGGTTGATTCACATAACTTGGGAGAACAGGATGGAGTAAACCCAGAGACTCCAATGATGTCATCAGCATTCCTTCTCTCTTGAGGTTCAGCTTTGCTCCACATGATGGTTTCCTCCTCTTCCCCCAAGGTCTATACACTCATAGACAGCTCCAGGCTTTCATCTTGCCAGTGTGGGAACCCTGGAAGAAGGAGAGAGCCCTTATCTGTTTACAACTCTAAGGAAGGATACCAGCTGGTGTTGCTTGGCTTTAATGCCCCTACCCTTGACTCAAGCCCTGTGGTAAGAGTAATGGGGACTATACCCAGCCTAGTGATCAGAGGAGGCCAAGGTACTGTGACTCATCAAAACTACCTGGAAAAAAGGGGGCTATGGGGGAGGAAAGAGAGGGTGAGAGCAAGTGAGTTGCTAAAACAGGAAAGGGATAAAGCATAAGGAGAAGAAAAGGAAGCCCTCAAACCAAAAAAAAAAAAAAAAGATGTCCTCTGTAGCACCCCATGAGGGGTTAGCTTATAAATGTGCACAGACCAGAGTGTCCTCCAAATGTCCCCAAGATTGACATGTGATCAAAGGAAGATTAACAGCAATACGTAAAGCTGTCAATGTGGTAGAGCCCAGAAAATGGTGAGTCAGAGAATCTGACTATGCCAGGCTGTGGCTGCTGTGATCTGGAGCTGTAAGCTAGTTGGCAAAACACCTGGTCCTGTTGCTGGAGCTCTCTCCTGTATGGTGCGGCAGTAACTGTTTCCCAGGGTCATCCCCAGTCAACATGGCTGGCGTGGCCCTGATCACTCAGGGTGAACTGACAGACTGGAGTTTGAGTTTGCAGAGCTGAAGCTCAGATCAGGGGCTGGGCCTGTGTTGAGCCCTGAGGAGCAAGAGCTCTGTGACACTGTCCAGGTGCTTGAAATTGCCCTCTCTGGCAGCTGAAAGGCAGTGACTTCCCTGGCTCCTCCTTTCAATTCTTACAACTTTATCCCTTGGGGGCCAGCAAGGTAGCCCCTCAACTGAGAGTGCCCATGCTGGTTATTCACCTACTTCCCCCCAGCTATGAGCTCACCCTTCCAGGTACTGCTCTGCAATACTGGGGGATGAATAATCCACTCCCAGTTTCCCTTGCCAGCTGGCCTCCTGCTGCATCCTGCCAATGGGTGGCAGGAGGGTGTGAGCAGAAGATGGCAGGAGAGAAGGTGTTTCCTCTTGTTTGCACTTCTGGTCAGCTTTTCTCCAGCAGAAGGGGACAGCTACAGCCTCAGTGGCCAGCCTCCTTGGGTCCCTCTAGCTGTAGTGTCTCAGATACCAGCCCAGCCTGCTGCAGATAGGCTCCTTTGGTGTCTAAGCATCAGCTGTCTTCCACCTCTCAGAGGTCCAAGGTCCAGCTGTGAGGCACTCCTGCCCTGGATGCTCAAGAACCAGTTACCATCAGGAGCAGGGGTTGGGGGGGCTCTCCTCCATGTTTCTCATCTCTGGCGATCATCCCACCTCTTCCTACTATACACACACCTAGGAGTGGTAGCTGCTTCCTGAGGGTAGTGATTTCTGGATTGCCTCTGTGTCCTTCTTTTGCTCTTTAACCCTTTAAATATTTGCAACCAACTCCTACGTTGAATCTCTTATATTTAAAACATTTAAAGTGATTTATCTTTTCTCGTCTGGACCCTAATGGATATAGTCCCCTCCCATGGCCCCACCTACTCCCCAGTTCAGGATTTCCCAACTTGTCCCAGAGACATATTTTTAAACCCTTCAGGTTTCACTTTTACATTTCATTGTGGAAATCTCCCGCTTTGTCACACAATTCTGTCACTCAAGGCCTTGGGTCCTCAGGCTGTAAGTTCCGAGACTATCAGGCCATCAGGTGAATAAATAAATGAAAGAATAAATGGATGGTTGAATTGAGTGGATGGATGAAGGAACAGTAAGGAAGCTAACTGGATTGGGATGTATAGGGAGATTCTCCCCACCTCACTTTTGTTGTGTCCAGTGAACTGTGATTCTTAGGGGACCAGATGTCCCCTAAGCTGGTAGAAGTGTGAGAGAAACCAGCACAAACCACAGGGAGTTCAGTGGTCATATCTAAGGGTGGTGAGAAAGCAGGCCCAGAAAGATTGCTCTATTCACTTGCCAACCATCTAACACCTTTGGGTATAAATGAAAGCAAACAAGTGATTACATCTTCATTTCATTGCTTAAGGTGGCCGAAATCTGGTCCCAGGCTATATTATAAGGAATTGCCTTTGGACAAGCAAGCTGAAGCTAAAAATGCATGCATGGATTCAAGTTATAAAGGTATACTAGATATCCTCCTGTTATCCAGCTGTTTCCCCATTCCCATTTTTCCCCCAACCTCATACTAGCCCATGGAACTCTCTTGGAGAGCCAAATATGGGAACGAAGTCAGTGATCTTTCCTTGTGTCCAGCATCCCTTCCTTAACTGTAAAGGCAATTCTAGCTGAGACGACAGAACCAACATCACCAGGAATGCCTTGGAGCCTATCTTGACATTTGGGATAATTGTAGGGACGTATTAGGGACACTCTCAAAATTATATTTTATATATAGGCATGCAATCACATTCATACATATTCAAAAGAACACACTCATACACATGTACAAACTCACAGGCTCACACATGCACACATATGCTCTCTGAATTCAAATATCCTAGGAGAGGCAAGAGGAGGTTGAAGGTGATGCCTAGTATCCTAAGAAAGAAGCTGGGCTCAGACTGCTGAATACATCTCTGTGCTTCTCAGTCTTCAGCAGTCTGAGCCCAGCTTCTTTCTTAGGATACTAGGCATCACCTTTTTTCCTTCATTCTGATGCTTGGAGCCTCTTAACTTTCAGAAGCTCTCAGGACATTGTCTTGAGTGTGTTTCAGTCTTTCTTCCATTCACTTGTATAGAGAGCCTACTATGGATTGAGCACTGCCCCAGCTCTTGTGGATACAATGGTTGAATGCAATACAGTACTTAACTGTTAGAGGCTTCTAGAATAGAGTGAGAACAAACAGCTAAACAGAGAATCATAGCAGTATGATTCATACTACAATAACAACATAGGGACCGCTGGAAGTTCTAAGGAAGCAGTGCTTAAATCTGTTGGGGAAGTAAGGGAAGCCTTCGTGGAAGATTCTTTTTCAAAATGAACTTTATCTAGGTATAATTTACATGCAATAAAATGCATACACTTTAAGTATACTTGGCGATAAGTTTTGATAAATATATATGGCTGTATAATCATTGCCATGGTTGAGATATAGATCATCTCCATGATCCCAAAAACTTTCTTGTAACTCTTCCCAGAAAATTCCTACCAACCCTGGCCCTACAAAACCACTGATCTGCTTTCTGCCATTGTAGATTAGATTTTCCTTTTCTAGAATTTCATATCTTGTATCCTGAAAATCAGGGAAGGGTAAGTTCCAAGCTTGGATCAACATCCATAAACTAAAAATGGCATGCACAAGGTAATTAGAATACACATAAATGGCATAAATTGAGATTCTGAAGATTGAAACTAGAGTAACTGTAACATCTCAATTCACTTCTCTCCCCCAGCCCCACTAATTAGCAAACATCTTAGGAAAGGTTTTAATTTTCTATAGAGGAATGTGAAGATAAATTAACTTCACCTACATTTTAACATTTTAAGGGATATAGAGATTCCTCTTCATAGTTGGCAATAAATTCAAAATAGGATTGAGTTTAAGCAAAAGAGTGAGACTCCAAGAGCAAATGATTAATATTACACAAGGGAAAATGGGGAGCTGCTTGGAAGAGGTGAAGTCTGAACTGGGATAAACTGGCAGAGAAGAGAAAAAGGAAGTCCAGGTAGAGACCAGCAGCAAATAAGGAAATAAACAAGTTAGTTAATTAAATAATTAATCTTTAAATGTCACTGTGGGGCTGAGAGAACTATCAGCAGTTTGGTGCTACTGGAGTGTCAAGTGCAAGGAAGAAAGTGGGGGTGAAGCTGGAGAAATTCACACAAGGCATTTAATGAAGTATGTCCAACAGGTTCTCTCACCTTGGGAATTCCCCAGGGTTGAAGCAAACACTCAGCTGTGGGGAGTTATGTCCACCTCTCTGGTGTCATTTCTTTCTTTCTGTCCAGCAAGAAAGGCCTAGGCCTGCTTTGGAGAGGAGCCAGTGGCCCCCAAAGTCCCTTCGAACTGCATAGCTTCACCTTGGCTCCTCAGTGGTATTCTCTGAGCTAAACAGAGCAGCCAGGGGTGCACCCAGCTTCAGCTGACGGGTATTTTCCTTGGAGCGTCATCTTGCCAGCTGCCTTGAAATAACTGAAGAAAAATCACTTTTCCTGGGTTTTATTGTATGTCCATATCACCAGACTTATTTCAAAGACTTTTTTTTTAAAAAAAGGAGGGGGACTTTTTTTTTCCAGACAAAATGTATTAAAAATCCCAATATACTAAAAAGATAAGATTGCAGCAGCTTTGTTGAAGCAAATCGGAAGGCCGAGAGCTCCTTCTACCCTCTCATCTCCCCCGGCTACCCCTAGAAGCTTCCCTCCCTTTCTTCCCTGCTTTCACAAGGGTCCTTGGGACACTTACCGAGAACCCCAGGACTCTGAGGAGCGCAGCCTGGAAACCATGAGCAAAGGTGACTTCCTAGGACAAAGGCTCTGCTGTTCCCTTGGTCCCTAGGGGATGCTTCATGAAGGGTGCCTGTTACTAAGGCCATGTTTTGGTTTATCTGGCTTCTCAGACCTCGTGGTAGGTCTGTTCTTTATCCACAGACCTCGCTCCCACAATCCCCATGGGAAGTAACCTTTTTTTCTTGTCCTTATCTGCTCTTCTCTCCCTCCACACTGTGGTTCCCTCCTTCCCTACAGAAATTGCACCATTTCAGCTTCCTTTCTACTCAAGCTTCTTTCTCATCCCCCCAGCTGTCCTTTGTCATTCAGCCAGGCCAGCCTTCTGGGTTTCACTATGGTATCTTGCCCTTGGAACTCATGCGCTCAGACCCTACCCTGGAAAGCTTATGTGGTTGGTGTGTTTGTCCCGCAAGGTTCAGGGTGATTAAGGTAGCACTGGGGATAAGGGAGGTGAACGCAGTATGGTATGGGTGGGTGGGGGAGATTGCCCAGGCGAGCCTGGAGACTGGGGGCGCATCAACTCCATTCTGCAGGCAGGGAAGAGTTTGAAGCCAGCCCAGCCTCTTGCTTTAGTGAAAAAAAAAAAAATTCTGCTCTTTCAAAGTGCTGACTTTCCAAACCAGAAGCCCCAAGGATCATGTATGAAATTGAGAGGTAAATGGGCCGTGTAGTCAAGTGTAACAATTTGTCTTTCTCATCTTTTCTTGTATGAAACTCAAACTGAAATTCTATTCCTCCTCCCTGAAGTTTATCATTTCTGGATTTGTTTTTTTCTCTCTTTACATATAATAACACCATATATTGAAATAACAGATTTAAGGGCATGAATCTTACTCCACAAATTCAGGTGTGTGAGACATTCATGCTGCTTTATTCTCTTTAATTAAAATAAATCTAACTTCACCACTATTCCTGTCCCCAAAACACTGGCTGGCAGGAAATTCAGTCTTTGTCATTGCTGCTGTTCTCTCTTCTGATAGCCAGGATCTCTGAATCTTAAGCACCTATTGCAGTCTTTGCTTCTGTCCCTTGGGGAACATTTCTACCACTAAATCTAGGAAGCCTGCCATGCTAGGACCCACTACATCTCTTCTTAATGCTCCAGGCTTGGCCCCCATTATCACCCCTCTATTCTTATGAGCGCCTGCTGGCTAAATCATAAAAATAGCAGCCATTTGTTAAAAGTTTACAACTGCCAGATAATATGCTCTCCACCACCTGCGTGATCTTGTCTACTCGTCACAATAGCTCCAAAGTTGGGAAGTGTATCATCTGCTTCGTTGTATAGGCAAGGAAATGGAGGCCTGGAGAGAAGTCTCTTGCTTGAGGTCATGCTGAATAGGAACTTACAGAGCCCTTGTTCCTGGGGTCCTGTCTGTGTCCACCCACTGCCTTTCTTCTGCCCTTTTATTTATGGCCCCTTTGGCCTCTTCTTCTTAATGTCCATCAGTAACTGTACATTTCTTTTGCTGTAGGACAACCCAGGATGCCTCCCCAGGACCTGAAGCATTTTGCTATGGTGCCTTCTCTACTTCACTCTCCTCTTTTCCCCTCTGCTTCTCAACCTACTGTACATTTATTTTGCTGTAGGACAACCCAGGTTGCCTCCCCAGGACCTGAAGCATTTTGCTATGGTGCCTTCTCTACTTCACTCTCCTCTTTTCCCCTCTGCTTCTCAACCTACTCTTTAACTGAGTTCCTTCCCAGACCCTCTTCCCATTCACACTCAGCCATCTGACTATAACCATGCCATCTGACTATAATGCCCAGCCCTGCTTATTCCCCAAGACATTTCTCCACCACCATTCAAGGTCCACACTATCTCTTTTGGGAAGCACTTCAAAATCTGCCTGGTAGAACAGACAGCTTGCCTGGCTGGGCAAACTCTTCTGCAAATGAACACCAAAGCCCTAAGTTGTAGAGTTTGGAGAAATGTGTTAAATTAAGGATTCTAACCTTCTTGTTTTACAAAAAAAGAAACTAGCAGAGGAGGGAAGGGATATGCCTAAAGTCAGCAAGGCAGGAAGGTCCAACCAGGATGGAACACACATCTATACTCACACTACATCTGACTCATATTCCATCTCTTCGTGCTGGTGGGGAAAGCAGCCCATCTCAGCTTCCTCTTGGGATATTAACCAAGGACATGAGGACCAGAAGTGGCCTTGGAACTTGTGACTTCCCTTCCCCTGGGAACTAGATGACCAGCTAGGCAGCCCGTACCAGTTCTCTTAGTTCAGCTGAGAACAACAACAACAGCAAAAAAAGAAATTTTAACAAATTTGTAAAAGTTCTAAGATTGGAATTGGTACACAATATCCAACCTAATAACATTTCAACTAATCACAGAGACAAAATCATGACAATTTCTAGAGAAAGCTGCTACAGGATTGACACACATATAATTTATTTGACAAGCACAGACTTTTTAAAAAGAGAAAACCACTATTAAATGTTATCAAAATCACTTTCGATTTGGAATATGACAGCACATTCATCACTTTTGAGATGCTAGCCACCAGGACACAAACACTGCCAGCTATACCATCTTCCCTGAACCCCAAGCCTACTGCTTCCCCTCCCACCTCTCCAGCCCTGTCCACTGAGCCAAGTACAAGGGCACACCATGTTCCCCGTATGGAAGCTCAGCACCTGATGTAATGATAGTAGTTGACATTTATAGTGCCCCTACAAAATGCTGTACATGTCTTATTTTAATTAATCCTCACAGCAACACTATGAGGCAAGTACTATTATCATTTTATAAATAAAGAAACAAGCCCCAGAAAGGATACACAATCTGCCAAGGTCACTACTGTGCAGCGGGGTCCATCAGACTCCAGGGTCTTTGGTCTCACTTCTCATGGTTGGATGAGGAGGGATTAAATGAGCGATGCATATAAAAAGACTGGCACATGCTGGTGCTTAACACCTGTTACTGCCCTTTCTGCTTTTGAACAAATATATCTCCCACTCTTTCCCACCACATTGTCTGTATTTTCTCTATTAGAGAGATATCCCTTTGAGTTTTTAAGGAGGGGGCTTTAATGATGCCAAGGATGTATGCTTTGAAAATCATTGCCAACTTTTCAAACATTTTGAAACAATTGCCAGAATTTAACTCCTCTCTTTTGTCCATTGTCTGGCTTCCTCTGGTCTCTATGAACACAAACATGGGCTATTTTATGAGTATTTGCCTTGGATTCAGGGACCATGAATACAAGTGTTTATAAAAATAGGGTTCCATATACAGGGGGAGATGGAGAGGACCTTGGTTAGTCATCCCTTGTAGGAACCCAGAATCCCTGAGTCTTGCCAGGAAAAGCCTTGGAATAAAGAAGAGGGTTGTGCCAGGTTGAGCCATCATTAAAGTCCATCCAAGCACAGTTTCCCTGGACCCACATGCATCAAACACCTAATGCTAAAGCATGAGCTGTGGAATGAGCTGCCTCTGACACTCATTACTGTAGCATTACCTTAAGTTAATGACTTCACCTCTCCAAGTCTCAGCTTCCTTATCCCTAAAAGTGGGATCACAGTGACACCTACATAACAGGGTTGTTGTGAAAATGATACAGAATGATTCATTTAAGCACTTAGAGCAGTGCTTGGCATACTAGGCTCAGACATTCAGCTGTGGTTATTACCAGCAGTAGCATAAACGTTTGTAGTTGTAATAGTGGTTGTAGTAAAGACATATTCTCAGCAGGTGCTGTCCCAAGCACAAAAACAAGAATGGGACAATTCTAATTGATCTACAACTATACTTTCCATTTGTATTGATCTAAATAGCACACATTTTATTCATGATTTTACCCCAACTTATTCCAAATACAATACCTTTTGCTGTTTGAATCTAACATTAGAACTAGAAAATGGAAAATCATGTTGGAGAAAAAGAGAGGAGACATTAAAAACAACTAGAGTTGAACCTCACCTTCAGTTCTGACCTTCCTAGTAACCAGTACAAAAGGGAAGTCAGATGGACTATGACACGCTCGTTATCTGATGTTTTGCACACATTAGTTTTGTGCAAATACAGATTAGCAAAGCTATTTCTCTTAGCATTTACTATAGCAATTGCTACTAACAAAAAAAACAATTTTATCCGTTATCTCCGTAGGAAAACGTGTCTATTTTATCCACTGATCTGTAAATTCTGTGACAGGAGGAGCTATCTTATATTCATATTTTATTTCCTAAGCATACTCCTTATCATCAGTAGGTACTTAAAAATTTTTTGAATGATGTCTTAGTCCACTTTGTGCTGCTATAACAGAATACCACAGACATGGTAATTTATAATAAACAGAAATTTATTTCTCACAGTTCTGGAGGGTGGGAAGTCCAGGATCAAGGTGCCAGCACCTAGGAAGGGACTTCTTGCAATGTCATCTCATAGTGAACTACAGAAAGTAGGACAAGAGAGAGGGGAAGTAAAAGAGGGTCAAAGCCCCCTTCCCTTAATAACAAATCCATTCATGTGATAACAGCATTAATCCATTCATGTAGGCACAATCCTCATAGGTTAACCATCTATTAAAGGTTTCACCAATGGCAATTAAATTTCTAACATACACTTTTTGGGGAACACATTTGAACCAAAGAAAATGATGAGATAAATTGTATATAAATTCCTTAGCCCTCAGACTGGTAATTTGATAGTGGCTACTGAAAGTCACATGCAAAATTTGAGTTCAGGTCCCTCGACCCTCAAAATTTTGTTCTTTTCTAATACGCTATGGTTCTAGTTATCTATTTCTATATTACAAATTATGCCAAGACTTAGTTGCTTGCAAACAATCATTATCTTTCATAATTCTATGGGTTGCATGGGCTCAACTGGGTTGTTCTTCAGGGTCTTTGACAAAGTTAAAGTCATACAGAGCTAGAGTCATCTGAAGACTACTTTGATCACGTGCCTGGAGTCTAGGCAGGAATGGTTGGAATACCTGTGGCTGGTCATGCATTACTTCCTCACAGCAGGGTGATGTCAGGATAGGCAGAGTGCTTACATGTTGCCCAGCTTATTCTAAAGTGAGCATTCAAAGAGACCATGGCAAAAGCTGCAAGGCTTCTTCTAATCTAGTTTAAGAAGTTACACAGAAACATTTCTACCATATTATATTAGTCAAAGCAATTACAGGCCCACATGGATTCAAGAGATAGAGGGATAGACTCCATCTCTTAATGGAAGAGGACTTACCTAACTCTTTCTGGGATGCAAGCTACAGTAATCTACAGAGTAAACTATTTTCAAGACAAAGCTACAGTAATCAGGATAGTCTGGTATTGATGTTAGAATACACAAGAAAATCAATAGAATGAAATAAAGAGTCCAGAAATAGATCTATACATTTACACTTAATTGATCTTTGACAAAGGTCAGACAAGTATAGTCTTTTCAACACATGATGCTGGAACTGACTATATAGAAAGATGTATAAAGTTTGCCCATAATGCAAAATTTAAGTTGTGTAATGCAATTAAATTAATTTGAGAGGAGCCACAGATTTAAATATAAAAGCTAAAATTATAAAGCTTCTAAAAGTAAACATAAAAGACAATATTTTTGCAACTTTATTGTAGATTTATTAGACAAGACACAAGAGAAAGACCCTAAAAGAAAAAAATTGATAAATTGGACTTCCTCATTTTGCTAATCAAAGATACCATTAAGAAAACATAAAGGCAAACTACAGATGGGAGAAACCATTTGCATTGCATATATATGCATGACAAAGAATTTGTAAATACAATCTATAAAGAACTTTCATAACTCAAAAATTAAATGACATGCCAAACAACCTAATTTAAAATTCAAACAAAAGGCTTGAATAGTAGACCGGCTTAGCTCTCCAACCTATGTCTTTCTCCTGTGATGGATGCTTCCTGCCCTTGAACATCAGACTCCAAGTTCTTCAGCTTTGGGACTCAAACTGGCTTCCTTGCTCCTCAGCTTGCAGATGCCCAATTGTGGAACCTTGTGATTGTCAAGGAGGCCCTCACCAGTGCAAAGCAGAAGGCATGCTCTTGGACTTCCCAGCCCCCAGACTGGCACAACTCTCAGGAGAACACCTAGTGATGTCAGTTCTCCAGAGAAGAATTTCTTCCACTGGAATCACAGATCATGGCAAACAGGAGGCAGGACTGGATTGCAGCTCCTACTTGGATGGGCGGAGCAGTGTGTGGAGGCTCACATGGTGAATTTTAGCTCCAGAACAACTGCAGGAACAAATCAGGAATCCTGAGAGGACCCACAGACCCTCTGAATGCAGCAGACTGCTCCTGCAGGACGCAGGAGACACCACAAATGCTGTGCTGGTATCCATGGTTGAGAGACGCATAGATGGTTCACATCACAGGACTCTGTGCAGACAATCCCCAGTATCAGCCTAGAGCCTGATAGACTTGTTGGGTGGCTATACCCAGAAGAGAAATAACTATCACTACAGTTCGGCTCTCAGGAAGCCCCATCCATAGGAAAAGAGAGAGTGTGCTACATCAAGGGAACATCCTGTGGGACAAAAGGATCTGAACAATAGCCTTCAGCCCTAGACCTTCCCTCCAACAGAGCCTACCCAAATGAGAAGGAACCAGAAAACCAACTCTAGTAATATGACAAAACAAGGCTCTTTAACATCCCCCCAAAAATTGCACTAGCTCACCAGCAATGAATCCAATCCAAGAATAAATCCCTGATTTACCTGAAAAAGAATTCAGGAGGTTAGTTATTAAGCTAATCAGGAAGGCACCAGAAAAAGGTGAAGTCCAATGCAAGGAAATCCAAAAAACCAATATAAGAAGTGAAGGGAGAAATATTCAAGGAAATAGATAGCAGAAAGAAAAAAATAGAAACTTCAGGAAACTTTGGACATACTTACAGAAATGCAAAATGCTCTGGAAAGTCTCAGAAATAGAATTGAACAAGTAGAAGAAAGAAATTCAGAGCTCAAAGACAAGGTCTTCCAATCAACTCAATCCAATAAAGACAAAGAAAAAAGAATAAGAAAATATAAATAAAGCCTCCAAAAAGTCTGGGATTATGTCAAACAACCAAACCTAAGAATAATTAGTATTCCTGAGGAAGAAGATAAATCTAAAAGTTTGGAAAACATATTTTGGGGAATAATCTAGGAAAACTTCCCCAGTTTTGTTAGAGACCTAGACATTCAAATACAAGAAACACAAAGAACACCTGGGAAATTCATCACAAAAAGATCATCGTCTAGGCACATTGTCATCAGGTTATCTAAAGTTAAGACAAAGGAAAGAATCTTAAGAGCTGTGATACAAAAGCATTAGGTATCACTGGAAAACCTATAGGTATAAAGGAAAACCTATTGGATTAACAGCAGATTTCTCAGCAGAAACCCTACAAGCTAGAAAGGATTAGGGCCCTATCTTCAGCCTCCTCAAACAAAACAATTATCAGCCGATAATTTTGTATCCAGCGAAACTAAGCATCATATATGAAGGAAAAATACAGTCTTTTTCAGATAAATGCTGGGAGAATTCACCACTACCAAGCCACCACTATAAGAACTGCTAAAAGGAGCTCTAAATCTTGAAACAAATCCTGGAAGCACATCAAAACAGAACCTCTTTAAAGCATGAAGCTCACAGGACTTATGAAACAAAATTATAATTTTAAAAGCAAAAACAAAAATCCAGTGTACACAGGCAGCAAATAGTATGATGAATGGAATGGTACCTCACATCTCATTACTAACATTGAATGTAAATGGCCTAAATGTTCCACTTAAAAGATACAGAACTGCAGAATGGGTAAGAATTCACCAACCATCTGCCGCCTTCAAGAGACTCATCTAACACATAAGGCCTCACATAAACTTAAAGTAAAGGGGTGGAAAAATGCATTTTCTACAAATGGACATCAAAAGTGAGCAGGGGTAGCTATTCCTATGTCAGACAAAACAAACTTTAAAGCAACAGCAATTTAAAAAGACTAAGAAGGACATTATATAATGGTAAGAGACCTTGTCCAATATCACAATCCTAAACACATATCCACTGAACAATGGAGCCTCCAAAATTATAAAACAATTACTAATAGACCTGAGAAATGAGATAGACAGAAATAATAGTGGGGGACTTCAATACTCCATGGAGAGCATTAAACAAGTCATCAAGACAGAAAGTCAGCGAAGAAACAAGAAATTTAAACTATACCTTGAAACAGATGGACTTAACAGGTATATACAGAAGATTTCATCCAACCATCACAGAATACACATTCTATTCAACAGCACATGGAACTTTCTCAAAGATAGACTATATGATAGGTCACAAAATGAGCCTCAATAAATTTAAGAAATTGAAAGAATATCAAACACTCTCACAGACCACAGTGGAATAAAGCTGGAAATCAGCCCCAAAAGGAACCTTCAAAACCATGCAAATACATGGAAATTAAATAACATGCTCCTGAATGAGCTTTGGGTGAAAAATGAAATCAAGATGGAAATTTAAAAATTCTTCAAACTGAATGACAATAGTGACATAATCTATCAAAATCTCTGGAATACAGCAAAGGCAGTGCTAAGAGCAAAGCCCATAGCCCTAAATGGTTACATCAAAAAGACTGAAAAAGTACAAACTGATATTCTAAGATCATACCTCAAGGAACTAGAGAAATAAGAACAAACCAAACCCGAACTCAGCAGAAGAAAGGATGTAATGAAGATCAGAGCATAACTAAATGATATTAAAACAAAGAAAAATACAAAAGATAAATGAAACAAAAAGCTGATTCTTTGAAAAGATAAATAAAATTGATAGGCCATTAGCAAGATTAACCAAGAAAAAATGAGAGAAAATCCAAATAATCTCAATAAGAAATGAAATGGGAGATATTACAACTGACACCACAGAAATACAAAAGATCATCCAAGGCTACTATGAAAACCTTTACACACATAAACTAGAAAACCTAAAAGAAATGGATAAATTCCTGCAAAAATACAACCCTCTTGTTTAAATCAGGAAGAATTAAGATACTCCGAACAGACCCATAACAAGCAGTGAGATTGAGATGGTAATTTAAAAATTACCAACAACAAAAAAAGCCCAGGACCAGATGGATTCACAGCAGAATTCTACAAGGCATTCAAAGAAGACTTGGTACCAATCCTAATTTCACAAGACAGAGAAAGAGGAAACCCCCCTTAATTCCTTCTATGAAGCCAACATCACAAATAACAAAACCGGGAAATGACATACCAAAAAAGAAAACTACACACCAATATTCCTGGTGAACATAGAATGCTAAAATCCTTAACAAAACACTAGCTAATGAAATTCAAAAACATGTCAAAAAGATAATCCACTATGATCAAGTGGGTTTCATACCAGGGAGGCAGGAATGATTTAATATACACAAGTCAATAAATGTGAAACACCACATAAACAGAATTAAAAACAAAAATTACATGATCACCTCAACAGCTGCAGAAAAAGCATTCAACAAAAATCCAGTGTTCCTTTATGATTAAAACTCTCAGCAAAATTGGCATACAAGGAACATACCTCAATGTAATAAAAGCCGTCTATGACAAACCCACAGCCAACATAATACTGAATGGGGAAAAGTTGAAAGCATTCCCTCTGAGAAGTGGAAAAAGACAAAGATGTTCATTCTTACCACTCCTGTTCAACATAGCAATAGAAGTCTTAGAGCAATTAGACAAGAGAAAGAAATAAAGGACATCCAAATCAGTAAAGAGGAAGCCAAACTGTCACTGTTTGCTGACAATGTGATCATTTACCTTGAAAACCCTAAAGAATCCTCCAGAAAGCTCCCAGAACTGACAAAAAAAAATTCAACAAAGTTTCCAGATACAATATTAAAATGTACCCAAATCAGTAGCTCTTCTATACACCAACAATGACCAAGAAGAGAACTAAATCAAGAACTCAACCCCTTTTACAATAGCTGCAAAATATAAAATAAAGAACTTAGGAATATACCTAACCAAGGAGGCAAAAGACTTCTGCAAGGAAAACTATAAAACACTGCTGAAAAAAATCACAGATGATACAAACAAATGGAAACACATCCATGCTTATGGATGGGTAGAATCAATATTGTGAAAAAGACCAGACTGCCAAAAGCAATCTATAAATTCAGCACAATAGCCATCAAAATACCACCATCATTCTTCACAGAATTAGAAAAAAAAATTCTAAAATTTATATGGAACCAAAAAAGAGCCCGCATAGCCAAAGCAAGACTAAGCAAAAAGAACAAATCTGGAAGCATCACATTACCTGATTTCAAACTATACTATAAGGCCATAGTCACCAAAACAGCTTGGTACTGGTATAAAAATAAGCACACAGAACAATAGAACAGAACAGAGAACCCAGAAATAAATCCAAATACTTACAGCCAGCTGACCTTCAACAAAGCAAACAAAAACATAAAGTGGAGAAAGAATGCCCTTTTCAACAAATGATGCTGGGAGAATTGGCTAGCCACATGTAGGAGAATGACACTGGATCCTCATCTCTCACCCTATACAAAAATCGACTTAAGATGGATTAAGGACTTAAATCTGAGAGCTGCAACCATAAAAATTCTAAAAGATAATATTGGAAAAACTCTTATAGACATTGGCTTAGGCAAGGATTTCATGACCAAGAACCGAAAAGCAAATGCAATAAAAACAAAGATAAATAGCTGGGACTTAATTAAACCAAAGAGCTTTTGCACCGCAAAAGGAACGGTCAGCAGAGTAAACAGAGAACCCACAGAGTGGGAGAAAATCTTCACACTGTACATCTGACAAAGGACTAATATCCAGAATCTACAATGAACTCAAACAAATCGGAAAGAAAAAAATAATAATAATGATACCATCAAAAAGTGGGCTAAGGACATGAAGAGACAATTCTCAAAAGAAGATATACACATGGCCAACAAACACATGAAAAAAAATGCTCAGCATCACTAATAATCAGGGAAATGCAAATCAAAAGCACAATACAATACCACCTTACTCCTGTAAGAATGGCCATAATAAAAAAATTTAAAAAACAGTAGATGTGGGCATGGATGATGTGGTGATCAAGAAACACTTCTACACTGCTGCTCAGAATGTAAACTAGGACAGTCATTATGAAAAACAGTGTGGAGATTCCTTAAAGAACTAAAAGTAGAACTACCTTTTGATCCAGCAATCCCACTACTGGGTATCTATCTAGAGGAAAAGAAGTCATTATGTGAAAAAAGATACTTGCATACACGTTTATAGCAGCACAAATCACAATTGCAAAATCATGGAACCAACCCAAATGCCCATCAATCAATGAGTGGATACAGAAACTGTGGTTTATAAATATGATGGAATACTACTCAGCCATAAAAAGGAATGACTTAATGGCATTTGCAGCAACCTGGATGATATTGGAGACTATGATTCTAAATGAAGTAACTCAGGAATGGAAAACTAAACATCGTATGTTCTCACTGATATGTGAGAGCTAAGCTATGAGGATGCAAAGGCATAAGAATGACACAATGGACTTTGGGGACTTGTGGGGAAGGATAGGAGGGGGGAAATGGGATAAAGGACTACAAATAGGATACAGTGTATACTGCTTGGGTGATGGGTGCACTAAAATCTCACAAATCACCACCAAAGAACTTACTCAGATAATCAAATACCACCTGTATTCCAATAACCTATGTAAAAATAAAAATGAAAATAAAAGGCTTGAATAGACACATCACAAAAGAAGGTACACGAATGATCAGAAATCTTCAATATTGTCAATTCAACCTCAGTAGTAGTCAGGGTTATGCAAATTAAAACCATAATAAGATAACATTGCATATCCACTAGATGGCTAAGATTAAAAACACCAACAGTATTAAATGTTGGTAAGAATGTGAAGCTACAGAACTTTCATATATTGCTGGTGGGAATATAAAATGGTGTCACCATTTTAGAAATCTGTGTGTCTGTCTCTTATAAAGTCAAATATGCACAGTCCTGTGACCCAGAAATTTCACTTCTAAATATTTACCCAATAGAAATAAAAATGTATGTTTACAAAAACACTTGGGGAAGAAAGTTAATAGCAGTTTTATTCATAATAGCCCCAAACTAAAAACAACTCAAATGTCTATTAATGTGAGAAGGGATAACCACATTTTGATACAGTCATACAATGGGATATTGCATAGCAATAGACACAAATTATCAATATATGCCAAACATGAATAAATCTCAAAAACATCATGTCAAGTGAAAGCAGCCATGCACAAAACAGTATCATTCAGATGAAATTGCAGAACAACCAGAGCTATGTTGTTAGAAAACAGAAAAATATTTGCAACTAGTATCAGGTAGGAGTGCAGAGATTGACTGATAAGAGACACGGGGAAACTTTCTCTGGTGAAAGAAACATTTTTCTTGATTTAGGTGGAGATTATATGGGTATATACTGCTGTCAAAATTCATGAAACTGCACATTTTAGATTACGGTATTTTCTACTTAGTTATACTTCAAAAACTTGGCCAAAAGTAGGCAAAAGAAAGAAAGAAAATAGAAAGGTAGAACCGGCAGGGAAATAGGAAACATATGGTAGGACAGTAGATATAACCCAAACATAGCAACCATTGTAGTACATAGAAATATGCCAGATGCTGCAATTAAAAGATAAAGATTTGTCAGACTGTATTTTTAAATTTTTAACTGTTTTCTAGTTGTAAGAGGCACATCTAAAACCTCAGCTACAGAAAGGTTGAAAGTAAAAGAATAGTGGGGAAAAAAAATAATCTATGCAAATGTTAACCAAAGAAAAGCCAGTGGAGCTATATTATTATCAAATGATGTGGATTTTAAGGCTGAAAAGATTACTAGGAAAAAAGAGAAACGCTTCAAGTTGTCAAAGTTTCAATTCACCAGATAGAAAACGGTAATTTGAAATTAATATGAACCTGGCCTCAAATATTTAAGGCAACAACTGAGAAGTAAAATAGATAAGCCAAATCATAGAAGATTTTAATTCACTTCTTTCAGTAGGTGGAAAAGCAGCCCAAGAAATTGGTAAAAATATGAGATATTTTAGCAATACAAAGTTTAGATTTAACTTAATGAAAAAATAAAACACCATACCCCCAAACTAAAGAATACAAATAATTTTCCAGTGTTTGTGGAACATCTGCAAAACTGATCACATATTGGGCCACAAAATACGTTTCAACAAATTTCAAAAGTGGAGATTGTGAATAGATATTCTGACAAAAAAAAAAGAATTAAACTAAAAATAAATTTTAAAAAGATACAAACAAAACTTACTATATATATTTTTAAACTGTACTTCCAAATAATCCATAAGTCAAACATTAATTATGATCAAAATCTTATAATATTTTAATCACAAATAACAAAATTTTTAAATACCAAAAACTGGTAGGGTGTAACTGAAACAATGTTTAGAGAGAAATTTATAGTTTTTAATCACATGTTGTAAAATATAAGAAATGAATAAAGGCATCAGTGATATAAGCAACCATCCTAAAAGTTTAAGGGAAAAAAACCCCAGCAAATTAAACCCTATGAAAGCAAAATGAAGAAAATAATAAATTTAAAGGCAGAAATTAATTAAATAGAAACAAACCTAAAATGGAGAATATAAACAAAGCCAAAAGTTGGTTCTTTGAAAAGAGTTATAAACTTGATAAATCCTTGGTAAAACTGATTAAGAAAAAGGGAAAGAGAAGGCACCAATGTCAGGAATGAAGATGGCATCCTGCCTTATACACACATTAAAGAGGCATTAAGAGGACATTATAGCTTTATATTAATAAGTTAGAAAATTTTATGAAACAAAAAAAATTCTTAGGAGAAACACAATTTAAATTGACATCAGAAAAATATTAAACATATGAATTTAAAATTATTAAATAAATTAAATATGAAAATCTCCTCCCCATAAAATGTTTCCAGGACCATGTAGCTTCAATGGTGAATTCTGCCAAATGTTTAAGAAAGAAAATAATGCTAATCTTATACAAATTATTGTAGAGAATAAAGTAACACTAGCCGACATTTTTTATGAGGCCAAAATAATCTTAGTATCCAACTTTACAAAAACATAATGACAAAGAAAAAGTATAAGTGGTCTCATTTGGAATATGGAAACCAATAACTAAACAAAATATTGGCAAATGGAATCAGCAATGTACAAAGGCTAATGCATGAGGTCAAATAGGATTTACTCCAAGGAAGCAAATTTAGTTTACATTCAAAATTCAATCAATCTAATTCACAATTAACACAAAAAAAATTCATATGATCATCTTAATAGATCAAGAAAAAGCATTAAAATTCAATATCCATTCATCATTAAAACAAACAGGCAAACAAAAATCACCTAGCAAAGTAGAAATAGAACTTATTAGCCTGATAAAGTAAATCTACAACAAACCTATAACAAACATCAGACTTAATGATGAAGTGTTGAATGCCTTCCTTTTGAAATAACCAATGAAAGATGAATAACACAGTTAGCTGGTTGACATTATTCCTAGTCAATGTCAAACTGGAGGTCTGATTCAGAGCAAGGAAGCAAGAAAAAAACAGTACAGAAATTAGAAAGTTAGGGAGAGAGAAAGACCTCTTGTGTTCGTTTTTTAAATTTTTAATTTTTCTAATTTTTAAAACTTTTAGGTTCAGAGGTACATGTGCAGGTTTGTTATATAGATAAACTTGTATCACAGGTGTTTGTTGTATAGCTTATTTTGTCAACCAGGTACTAAGCCTAGCACTCAACAGTTATTTTTTCTGATCCTCTCCCTCCTTCCAGGCTCTACCCTCTAGTAGACCCCAGTGCCTCTTGTTCCCCTCTTTCTTTCCATGTGTTCTCATCATTTAGTTCCCACATATAAGTGAGAACATGTAGTATTTGGTTTTCTGTTCCTGTGCTAGTTTGCTAAGAATGATGGCCTCCAGCTCCATCCATGTTCCTGCAAAGGACATGATCTTTTTCTTTTTTAATGGCTGTGTAGTATTCCATAACATATACACAACATGTTTTCTTTATTCAATCTGCCATTGACGGGCATTTAGGTTGATTCTATGTCTTTGCTATTGTGAATAGTGCTGCAGTGAACATACACATGTATCTGCCTTTGTGGTAGAATGATTTATATACAATTTATATATTCTCTGCTCATAATGGAATTACTGGGTCAAACTGTAGTTTTGTTTTCAGCTCTGAGGAATTGCCACACTCACAATGGTTCACCTAATTTACACTCCCACCAGCAGTTTATAAGCATCTCCTTTTCTCCACAACCTCATCAGCATCTTTTTTTTTTTTTTTTTGACTTTTAAATAGTAGCCATTCTGACTGGTATGAGATGGTATCTCATTGTGGTTTTGATTTGCACATCTCTAATGATCAGTGATATTGAGCTTTTTTTTCATAGGTTTGTTGGCCACAGGTATTGTATCTGTTTTTGAAAAATGTCTGTTCACATCTTTGCCACTTTTTATTGGGGTTGTGCATTTTCTTGTAAATGTGTTTAAGTTCCTTATAAGTGCTGGATATTAGACCTTTGTCAGAAGCACAGTTTACAAAAATTTTCTCACATTCCATAGGTTGTCTGCTTACTCTGTCGACAGATTCTTTTGCTGTGCAGAAGCTTTAAGTTTCATTAGATCCCATGTGTCAACTTTTGTCTTTATTGTTATTGCTTTTGGCAGTTTCATCATGAAATATTTGCCTGTTCCTATGTCAGAATAGTATTGCCTAGACTATCTCCCAGGGTTTTTATAGTTTTGGGTTTTACATTTAAGTCTTCAACCCATCTTGAGTTGATTTTTGTATATGGTATAAGGTAGGGGTCCAGTTTCAATCTTCTGCATATTGTTAGCCTGTTATCCCAACACTATTTATTGAATAGGGAGTTCTTTTCCCATTACTTGTTTTTGTCAGCTTTGTTGAAGATTAGATGGTCGTAGATGTGCAGTATTATTTCTAGGCTCTCTATTCAGTTCCATTGGTCCATGTGTCTATTTTTGTACCAGTACCATGCTGTTTTGTGTGAAGTCAGGTAATGCGATGCCTCCAGCCTTGTTCTTTTTGCTAAGATTGCCTTGGATATTCAGGCTCTTTTTTGGTTCCATATAAATTTTTAAATGTTTTTTTTTTTTTAGTTCTGTGAAGAATGTCATTTGTAGTTTGATAGGAATAACATTAAATCTATAAATTGCTTCAGGCAGTATGATCATTTTAACAATATTCATTCTTCCTATCCATGAGCATGGACTGTTTTTCTATTTGTTTGTGTCATTTCTGATTTTTTTTTTGAGCAGCGTCATGTAATTCTCATTGTTGAGATCTTTCACCTCCTTAGTTAACTGTATTCCTTGGTATTTTTTTCTTTTTGTGGCTATTGTGAATGGAATTGCATTCCTGATTTGGCTCTTGGCTTGGCTGTTGGTGTATAAGAATGCTAGTGATTTTGTATGTTGATTATGTATCCTGAAACTTTGTCAAAGCTATTTATCAGCTGAAGGATCCTTGAGGCTGAAAAGGATATGTGGTTTTCTAGATACAGAATCATGTCATCTGCAAACAGGCATAGTTTGACTTCCTGTCTTCCTATTTGGATGCTCTTTATTTCTTTCTCATGCCTAATTGCTCTGGCCAGAACTTCCAGTATTATGTTGAATAGCAGTGGTAAGAGAGGCCATCCTTTTCTTGTGCTGGTTGTTAAGGGAATGATTTCAGCTTTTGCCCATTCAATACAATCTTGGATATGGGCTTTTCATAGATGGGTTTGTCAAGAATATTGGCCTGAGGTTTTCCTTTTTTGTTGTGTTTCTGACAGATTTTGGTATCAGGATGAAGCTAGCCTCATAGAATGAGTTGGGAATGAGTCCCTCTTCTTCAGTTTTTTGGAATGGTTTTAGTACCAGCTCTTCTTTGTACATTTGGTAGAATTCAGCTGTGAATCTCTGGTCCTAGGCTTTTTTTGGTTGGTAGGCTATTTCTTACTGATTCAGTTTCAGAATTCATTATTGGCCTGTTCAGGGAATTAATTTCTTCCTGGTTCAGTCTTGGGAGAGTGTATGCATCCAGGAATTTATCCATCTGTCCAAGTTTTTCTAGTTTGTGTGCACAGAGGTGTTTATAGTAGTCTCCGATAATTTTTTATGTTTCTGTGGGATCAGTGGTAAGATCCCCTTTGTCATTTCTGACTGTGTTTAATTGAATCTTCTCTCTTTTCTACTTTATTAGTCTAGTTGGTGGACTATCTATCTCATTAATTTTTTCAAAAAACCAATTCCTGGGTTCGTTCATCTTTTGAATATTTTTTTGTGTCTCAGTCTCTTTCAGTTCAGCTCTCATTATTGTTATTTCTTGTCTTCTGCTAGCTTTGGGGTTGGTTTGTTCTTGCTTCTCTATTTCTTTTAGTTGCCATGTTAAGTTGTTAATTTACACATAATGGTCAGTAGGTAGGCTTTTACTCAGCTGTGCGGCTCCCGTATATTTCCTCACATTTGCAGCCATGCTCCCTCTCAATGTTTTGAAAGTGTGGGTCCCTCCCCCACTTAAGTGCTGTCTGTAGATCATGGCTTGGCACTCCCAGGCTGCCCATAGCAGCTCTGGGGTGATCTCAGGGTTCGTGATTCCTCCCCAACTTGGAGGCAGCAGGAAAAGAGACCTTAGCAGTGGTCGTGGCCAAGGGTCTTTTGCTTGTATCCTGGGGGCTCCACCCCAGAGAGATGCAGATCAGTAGTTGCTCCACGTGATCAGCCCAGGACAGGGGTCTGTGCTGTGGGCCCAAGCTGGGGGTTCCCTGCCTGGTGATGAACAGGGAGAGTGGGTGGGACCTGTGGGAAATGGACTGGCCACCTCTTCTTGGGTTGACTGCTGCTCACTGGAGGTGTGGCTAAGGTACTTAGGATCTTTGCTCCTTCATTAGTCCAAGGGTAGTATGGGCAGCACCACTGTAGAGGCAATGGCAGAAGGGCTTTCGGTTTTCCCTGAGGGCTCCACCTCCAAGAAATGAGAAGCCGCTGTTACTGGGAGTGTTTGGCCAGCTGGGTAGGGTGGCTGCACTGCTGGCATGAGCTTGGGGTTCTGCTTGTTTGGGGGCAGGGGGTTAAGGGCTCATCAGAAGGAGAGACTGGTTTCCTCTGTGTATGTTGACTGTGGCATGCTATAAGCTCAGGTATAGCCCTCAGGACCTTTGTTTCTTCCCCAGACTGGGGGCAGCATGGACAGGACCACTTCCTTGGCAGTAACAGACAGGCTGTCAGATGCCTCTGGGAGCCTCTCCCCAGGGAAACTCAGGGCTACTACCACTGTGTATGCTCAGCTGTGGGTGAGGCGATGTTTTGCTATCATGAGCTGGGAGCCCTTCCTAGTGGAGTGGGGGATGGGGTTCCCAGGGAAGAGGAACTGGTCTCCTTTCTGTATGGTAGCTGCATTGTGCTGGAGGTGCCAGCATAGTGACTAGGCCCTTTATTCTTTCCCCAGCCTGAGCACCTTTAGGGCAGTAGCACTGCCACTGCAGTAGCAGAAGAGTTGTAGGCTGACTCTGGGATTTCCTCTTCGGAGAAATGCCGGGCTGCCTCTGATTGAAGTGGTCAGGTGGGGGCAGGGTGGTAGTGCTGGAGTCCCAGGTCTAGCAGCCCTGCCCAGTGAAGAGAAGTGAGGACCGGCACCTGGGTGGAGAATAGTCTGGCTAATTTCCATAAGGTGGGTGCCCTGTGCTGGGGTCCACCAGCTCCTGGCCCCCTTGGACTCTCCAGAGCCTGGAGACAGCAAGGACCAGGGCTGCAAGACAGCAAAGATGGCAACCTGCCCTTCCCACTGGAAGCTCTGTCTAGGGAGTTGCAGAACTGCTTCTGGCTCAATAGCCCCAACAGAGTGTGGCTGGAGACCCTGGCTGGGAGGACCCACCCAGTGAGGAGATAGAGGAAGGAACAGTCTGGCCACTTTCCTACGGCTGCTGCAGCAGCACACTGGGGGTCTGCTCCAGTCCCTACTCACCTCATATTTTCTAGTACCTGAAGGTATCAGCTATGAAACAGCTAACATGGCACCCTGCTCCTCCCTCTGGGACCTCCATCCCAGGGAGATTCAGATCTGTTGCTGGCTAGAATGCACTGGGCAGGGTGGCTGGGGACCCCAGTCAGGAGGCCCCCGCAGTGAGGAAGAATGAGACTGGGGACCTGTATTAAAAAGCAGTCTGGCGGCTTTTTCATAGGGCAGCTGTGCTGTGCTAGGGGCCCGCTAGAGCTTACAGTCACCTTGGATGCTCTAAGTCCTGGAGGCCAGAACAGCTAAGGCTGCCAAAGAGCAAAGATGGCAGCCCGCCCCTTCCTCTGGGAGCTTCATCCCAAGGAGGTCTGGAACTACTGCTGTCTGGAAAGCACCGGTGGGGGCAGTTGTAGACCTCAGACAGGAGATTCCGCCCAGTAAAGAGAAACAGAATCTGGGACCTGCATGCAGAAACTGTTGGTCGCCTCTCCGGAGCTGCTGCACATGCCAGAGGACCACTCCAGTCGCTAGTCACCTCAGATTCCCCAGAGCCCAAAGGCAACAACAGCGAAGGCTGTGAAACAGCAAAATGATAAGGCTTCCTGAAGAAAATATAGAATATTTTCATGACCTTGTGGTAGGCAAAGACATCTAACTGTAACAAGACTGAAAAACGTTACTAAGCATAAAGAAATGATCAATAATTGGACTACATTAAAGTAAGATCTTCTGTTCAAAAGACACCATTAAGAGAGTGAAAAGGCAAGCAAGCATATATGGAAAGGATTTTGTAACACACATAACCAACAAAGACTTCATTGCCACAACGTAAAGAAGATGTCTTACAAATCAGTAAGTAAAATCTACACAACCTTATAGAAAAATGTGCAAGAATCACCAGCAGGCACTTCACAAAACAGGACATTCAACTGCCCAGTAAATACATGAAAAGGAAGTCAGTCTCATTAGTAATCACTGAAATCTAAAAATTGAAAGCAAATTGAAGTATACTGAAAGAGGACACTACCCAGAATGGCTACAATTAAAAAAATGACCATAATAAGCTTTGGCAAAGATATGGAGCAAAAGAACCCTCATACACTACTGGTAGGGTTGAAAATTGGTATGAACCCCTTGGACAATAGTTTGGCATATCTCTCGAAGCCAAACATACATATCTGTTACCCAGCAATTCCATATGAACACCACGAGACGTGCTCAATAATGGTTATAGAAGCTTTGTTTGTAATAGTCCCAAATTGGAAACAATCCAAATGTCTATCAGTAATGGAATGGTGAAATAATTTGTGCTGTATTTATAAAAAAACAATTTGAGGCTGAGTGCTGTAGCTCACGTCTATAATCCCAGCACTTTGAGAGGCCGAGGTAGGCAGATCACTTGAGGTCAGGAGTTCGAGGCCAACATGGCAAAACCCCATCTCTACTAAAAATACAAAAATTAGCTTGGTGTGGTGGCATGTGACTGTGGCTGCTACTCAGGAGGCTACTTGGGAGGCTGAGGCAGGGGAATTGCTTGAGGTGGGTGGCTGTGGGGGCAGAGGTTGCAGTGAGCTGAAATTGTGCCACTGTACTCCAGCCTGGGTGACAAAGCAAGACTCCATCTCAAAGAAAATAAAGAATTTGAGATCATAATGAAAATAAATGAAATCCAGCCATAATACACATAAAGCTAATAAACATAACATTGATCAAAACAAGCATGACACAAAAAGCATACTGTATGACTTTATTTTTTAGTAATTCTAATAACTATAGTATGTAGAGATGCCGGATTAAATGATGCAATTTATAAATGCAAGTAAGTAAAATTAAGGAATGCAAGTAAAATGAATAAATACATAATAGTATGTATAGATGCCTGATTAAGTGATAAAATTCAGAAATGCAAATACTAGCCACAAAAATCTGGCTAGTAGTTGTCTCAGTAGGGGACAGCAGGGTGACCTGTAGCAGGCCTGAGGGGTCTTCTGGGATGCTCTTCCATTTTTATTTGGGTGGCGGTTCTGTGGATGTCTGCTTTGTGATAATTCACTGAGCCGTACATTTTTAAGTCACTTTCTGTTACATATGTCACATGCAATAATAAATACTTAGGAAACAAAGGAGAGACAGAGTTGGTGACACAGACTCTAGGAATCCTGGGGAGACTGTCTTCTAGGTCAAAATCAGTCCATTGGTTAGTGTTCTTTAGACTGAGCAGTGCCCAACAGAACAAAAGGAAAATAACCTGGAAACTTAGTGGAGGGTCCTCCCAGGCAAAAGTGTAGGTTGTCATGCAAATTAGATGTAAAAGTAGCTAGATCTGCTTTGTTGGAGGGTGGCAGGACTGGTAATGAGCCAAACATAAAAATTTGTTTGGATGGCAGCTGCCTGAGAAGCCAGAATCAAGGTTGCAGAGACTCTCTGGTGGTTTGGGAAGACATGGCAGGAGAAGGGGGTAATCAAAATGGTAGTCTCCTTAGAGCCCAGTCCCACAGCTCCAGCTTAGGGGCTTCTTAAGGGCCTGGCATTGGGAGCTCCAGTAAGGCTAAAGGAGAGAGGTGCCTGAAGCCTCATGTAGACACTGGGAAAATGATGCCTCCTCCTTCCATAGCAGAGGATGCTGCTGCTAACAGGAGCTAGTAGAGGCTCTAGGAGGCACCTGTGCCTGTGAAACAGGTTGAAGTAAAGCTCCCATCTCCAAGGCATCTTGCCTGCCTTGCTCTTTGTGCTCCCTTTTTGTCTTCTCTGTGTTCTTCTCTCAAACCTTCCAGGGCAATTGCACTGCTTAATTAGAACCAGGGTCTGGAGCTCCCCATCCCATGCTGCCTGTGGGCCTGAGCAGGCTTTGGGGTATGCAGCAGCAGCTGATAGTCCAGTTCTATCTGAGACAGGAGTTGGCATTTGGCACTGAGCAGGTGTTTCTGGATAAAATAACTCCAGAAGCACTGTGCTTGGTCTGATGGTGAAGGTACTGTCTCTTTCATTAGCCTGACCGGGGTTTGAAGCCAGGGTTGGCCACTTATTGGCTGTGAGCTATGTGACCTTCAAAAGTCACTATGAATGTGTAAGTTTTAAATAACAGTGCATCAAGAGCACATAGCATGGTGCCTGGCACATAGAAAGTCCTCAGTACGTACTATTGTTTTATTATTTATCATCAGCAGCAGCAGCAACAGCATCCCACCCAGATCCAGATTACTGAGCAATCTTTTCAGTAGGAAGCAAATAGGAAACCAACTTTGGAGAAAGGCACTCCCTACCTCCTTTGGAAAAACGAAAGATAGCCCTTTTCGGATGCATAAAGCTTTAGCCTCTCTGCACACTGGAATTGGTGCACTGGCTCTCTTGAGTGCAGGTCCTGAAGCTGCAAGGAGGCACTTTGTCTTTCCTCTTGGCTGAGGCTGTTTTCCGCCCAGGTACAGGACACAGGTTGCCTCAAGAAGCAGGGGCATCCTTGCCCTGGCACTTTATTGCTGGATCTATGTAGATTTTTCCACGAGAACAGACAGTGCAAGACACCTAGAATAGGTACTACCTCTGCTACCTTCTCTATGTGCTGTGTTCATATTTTTTATTGCTGTCTCTAATGTCATTCTACTGTGGTCTTAAGAAATGTCAGGTCAACATATTTCCAAAGGAAGTATGTTGTAAAAATTCCAGTTTGAGACAATATGCTTAGGAGAAATGACCACCGTTTCTCTCTCTCCCCAGGGTGCACATGAGGAGCCAAGTGTGAAGAAGCAAATGGTGGTAGAAGTACAGAGGCCACATGCAAGTGCGATTGGGAAATGGCGGAAGCCAGGGCCAGAGCCGACAGCTGGGTTCCTCTGGGTAGCACCTGCTTGCATGGTCCACATAAAGAGGCTGGAAGAGAAATCGGAGCAGAGGGATGTGGTAGATTTTCTTTAAAAATGGCCACCAACAACCCCTCCCATCTCTGGACATATGCGTCCCTCCCATAATGAAGTAGAGCCCATTTCCTCTTCTCTCCAATCTAGTTTAATCCCATGACTTGCTTTGATCAACAGAATGCGGCAGCAGCTATGCAGTGAAATTTCCAGTCCTAGGCCTTAGGGAGCCTTGTGGCTTCTGTTTTCACCCTCCTAGGATTCAGCCAACATGTAACAGTGGTCACCAGGCACCACTAAATGAGGAGAGGCTGTATAGAGAGAGAATGGCTCAGCCAGGCCAAGCCGTTCAGCAACCCCAGCTGAAGCATTTGGCACATGTAAAGCCATGGAGAGTGATCCAGCCCAGCTCCCAGCAGAAGGCAGCTGCACACATGATTCTGCCCAACCCCATGTGGAGAAGAACCACCCAGCTGAGCCTGGCCAACCCATGGACTCATGAAAAGGTATTAGATCCTTGCTGTTTAAGCTGCTGAGTCTGGGGATAGTTCCTTAGGCAGATAACTGAAATAGCAATAATTTAAAGGCACTGAAAGGCAGTTCAGTTAACATCACTAATTCCCCAGTTTCAGAACATAATGCTTATTGATCATTTGTACTTTTGATAAAACATCCATTTTAAGTAGATGCTGTGGCCAGCATGCTAGCAAGTAGAAGTCGGTGCCAATAACTGAGACTCATCCCAGATTTGTAATCAGAGATGAGCTAAGGAAAGTGTGACCACACGATGATGAGCACACTCATTTGTCGAGTACCTGCCTCCCATGTGATGAGCCCTCTGCACTGGTCTTTACCGTCATCATTTCATTTTATCCTTTAGAGGTCGGACTTGTAAAGTGTCTTGTATTATAAACAAGGAGACATTGAGGCTTAGAAAGCAGAAGCATTTTCCCAGGGTTAAACCATTTATAAGTGACACAGTAAGTATTTGAACCCAGAGCTATTTGGTTCCAGGATCTGAGCACTTGACCTCCAAGCCATATTGCCTTTCCTAAGCCACAATGCGCCAGCGGTTCCTTCTGATTGCAGGCTGGGGTTGGGAGGGTTGAGAGCTTACAGAGAAGGCTCTTGGAGAACTCTTTTTTAGGAAGAGGTAAGTATTTTAATAGCCCAGAAGGTATGGCATGCAGGCAGGGATGAGTATCTCTTTGGAGCCAGTGAGGAACCTGGCTCCTGAGGACACAAGGCCTTCTCTCCCAGAAGCAGCACATTTGACATTATGCAGTTTCACATTCTGTGCTCTCCATTTCTATGAACAGAGTTTCCTCTTTGAAATCCACAAGTAGCCCCAGGCCACTCTGAGAAGGAGCTCTGTGGAGTTCCCTCTTGTCCTAGAAGGAAGGAGCCTCATTTCTGCCCCCGTTTAATCTTGGAAGCCTTCCTGGGAGAGTTTAGCTTTGAGCTCTGTTTTGGAAGCAGTGAGGGAGGCAGCTGGATGAATGCTAAGTAGGACATTTTTAGTTTGAGCAGCAACTCTTGAGACGCTGCAGTGAAAATCTCAGTAAAGTCGAGAAGGCAGAAATAGTTCATATGTTGCACAGCAAAATTGCAATTCAAAATAATTTTGGTGGCTTTCAATGATGGGGCAAAATCAACATGATGACCTTTCGCAGAAACAAATGTGAACTCCCAAATGAAGGTACAAATAATCATTTATACAATTTCAGGGTGGGGTGGAGCTGACTTGAAAGCACATCATGGGAAAAGTAATTGGGGGTTTGGGTGAACATATATAAACTCGGAATAACCCAACAGTGAGATGCAGCTACTGAAAGATGTAACGTGGTCTAAAGTTGCATAAATACATGTTTATTGTGCCAGTTTAGGTTGAGGAAGGTAAAAATGACAAAATATAAAGACTGATGCAGTTATGGATGTCTCTCCTTTAAATGGATATAGATTTTGGGCTTCCAGGAATAACACTGGATTCCTCAGACCTTGCCCCAACTGTACCCCCAACCCTGGAATTTGGATTGGCCAAATTCAAGGTCATCTAATTGAGTCATGTTTTCAAGAGGTAAAACCTTCTGAAAGAATTACTATGTCCAGACACATGGGTGTGATTTTGCCCTTTTTTAAAATAAATTTCTCTTGACCAGAACTATTCCCAGCTGTCTCTTTCTCTGACTTTCTCTCTTCCTCCCCTCTCTTCCCACACGACTGATGTAGGCTCCAAGGCCACTGACCCAGCCTAAGACCTGGGACAGGAGGCCAGAACCAGTCCTACTCTGCACATAAGCACCAACAGTCTCCCTTGCTCTGTCTCTCGGTCCTTTTTCCCTGGTGCTGGTGGGTGGTATTGGATCTGTCATTTCTCTCGTTGGAGGTAAGTATCTGAGCCTCAAGTGTGGTCACTGAGAGGTCAAGGAACCAGGCAGACTTTGGGAGCTGCCCTGGTTCTGGGCTCTACACTGACTCTGGCCTGGGCCTGACAAAAGTAGTTTTCTGTTGTACTGGTCTTGCTCGGCTGAGCTCTGCACTGGGGCTTGCTCTTCTTTGCTTCATCTATGTATACTGAGTTGTGTTCCCCCCAAATCCATATTCCATATGTTGAATACCTAACTTCTAATGTGTTGATATTTAAAGATGGGATCTTGGGGTCTTTGGAAGATAACTAGGTTTAGATGAGGCCATCAGGATGGGGTCCTCAGAAGGGATAAGTGCCTTCCTATAAGAAAGACTGGAAAATTGGAGCATGTTCTCTCTCGCTCGCTCTCCCTCTCGCTCTCTCTCCCCCTTCCCCCTTCTCTCTCCCTTCCTCTCTCTCTCCCCTTCCTTCTCTCTTCTCTCTTTCTCTCTCTCTTTCTCTCCCTACACCTTCACCGCTCTCTTTCTCTACCATGTGAAGACACAGCAAACAGACAGCTGCCTGCAAGCCAGGAAGAGAGCCCTCACCAGGAACCAAATAGCCTGGCACCTTGATTTTGGACTTCCTAGCCTCCAGTAGGTGAGAAGTAAGTGTCTGTTGTTTAAGCCACTCAGTTTATAGTATTTTGCTATAGTAGCCCAAGCAAACAATTACAGAAACTTACAAAGATACGAGATTGTTTGAAGGCATGCTCTGTGTATTCTTGTCTTGCTGGCATGTTGCACCACCATAATGCCATCTCATAACATCAAGCCAGCCATTATTCTGACATTGATGGGCTGGACAGTGACCAGAGGGACATGACCAGGCAAGCGGGGGAATTGAGATTGTGGAACTTGAGAACGATTTGCGGACTAGAGCTGCTAACCTCACCTAAGAGGAGGGAAGGGCTGTGAGGAAATCTCCCCTGTGGAGTCATTCCTTGGAGTGGAAAATCAGTGGTTGGCTGCTTCCTTATACAGAGCTTTTTGGAGCGGTGCACTGCCCACCTGAGACTAGGACACGCCTAATGGCAACGTCTTCTGGGATGACGAGCCCAAGAGGGAAGTGGTAGAAGAAAGGAGAGGATTGCAAATTCTACCCTCAAGAGAGTGAAAGAAGGTGTTCATAAAGGCTTCCAGTTACTGTCTTATGAGGGGAGGCGGAGTTACAGACAAAAGATGGTGATGTGTTAGACGAAATTAAAATTCCACAACCTCATCACTTTTTGTCTCCTTGTCACCCCTGGTCAAGGAAACAGAATAACCCTTCATTTTCTCTCACGGCTGAGATATACCTCTAATGCCACAGAGGCAATTTAAGGACTTGGTTCCCATTTCCTACTAACTGAGTTTGGGCAAGAGCACGTCAGTGAGAGTGGGCAGAAACCCAGAAATGGGCAAGTGTCTCTGGAGTAGAGTAGTCGGCCGTAGTGAAAGAAAGTCTTGATATTCAGCTCCCTCATCTACTGAACCATCCTGTTGAAGGTAATCCCAGGTCGGGAGCTGGGACTGAAGGATAAAGTTCAAACAAGGCAATTTTGGGACCTCCCTGAGCAAGCCATTGCTAAACCTCACAGACACGCAGCAGTCCTGGGGGCTCTGACTTGAGGCGGTGCATTCCTTGACACTAGAAGAATTTTGAGACTGAGCAGAGATTTTTCTGCTCACTGAAAAGTTGGACCAGATACTAGAAATCCTGCAAGGTCCCTTCCAGCAATGAGCAGGGAAAAACACCCTCACAAAACCCAATACCAAACCTCAGCTTTCAGGAACAGGCATGGGAGAGGGCCCAGGAGCAGATGCACAGCTAGGATACAAATGCCAGAGAAAGATTCAATGGACTGGGACTGCTTCCGATGATCACGTTCTTTTCAACTCATCTGGAGATGATGTCATCTGATAATTGGACACTCACACATGGCCTGCTGCCTGGCTGGCCTGCTCTGCCTTCCGGGTATCTCACTGATCAGAGAAATTCATCTGCAGACGTTTTGAGCAGAAAGTCTCTGATGCAGATTTTCATTCATTCACAAACACATGCAGAGGGTCTTCTCTACTCCTGGATCTGTGCTACGTACTAAGGATGCAGAGGAAAAAAGACAGTCCCTGCCTTCAGAGAGCTCACTGTCATGGAAATGAGAGAGAGTTGGAATTCAGCTTTCATTTGGTAAATGTCGATTGAATTTGATCTCTGGGCTAGGCACTGCAGCCTTAGCAGGGACAACCAAGACATGATCTCTGCCTTGGGGAATTTACACTGGGGAGTCGGATAGCAGGCATGTCACATGTAAAGATCATGTATGTTGTGCAAAGTGCCATGAAGGAAATTTAAAAAGCAGGGGAATACAGAGTGAGAGGGATAAGGACCTGTTTTAAGACCCAGCAATCCCCTGTATATATCCAATGGATTATAAATCATTCTATTATAAAGACACATGCACACATATGTTCACTGAGGCACTGTTTACAATAGTGAAGACCGGGAACCAACCCAAATGTCCATTGATGATAGACTAGGCAAGGAAAATGTGGCACATATACACCATGGAATACTATGCAGCCATAAAAATTGATGAGCTCATGTCCTTTGTAGGGACATGGATGAATCTGGAAACCATCGCTCTCAGTAAACTGACACAAGAACAGAAAATTAAACACCACATGTTCTCACTCATAGGCAAGTGTTGAACAATGAGAATACATGAACACAGGGAGGGGAGCATCACACACTGGCTAGGGGAGGGACAGTGTGGGGTGGGGAGGTTGGGGAGGGATAATATGGGGAGAAATGCCAGATATAGGTGATGGGGGGATGGAGGCAGCAAATCACATTGCCATGTATGTACCTATGCAACAATCCTGCATGACCTACACATGTACCCCAGAACCTAAAGTTAAAAAAAAAGAACAGACAGTTGGGGAGGCCTCTCTGACAGTAAGGCAATTAGGTGTCTACCCAAAGCTCAAGATGTAGCTGGCCAAAGGAGGAGCACAGAGCTGAACATTCCAAGGAAAGTGAGTAGCTACCTTAAAGGCAGGAAAGGTCTTGGTGTGTTAAAGAGGCAGAAAGAAAATTATAGTGCCAGATGTGGAAGGCAATGGGATGAGATGGAATGGCATGAGATGAGGTTGGAAAAAAAGGCAGAAAGAAGATTCTATAGCGCTCCATGGGATTTGAAGGAGGATTTTATTCTAAGTTCAATTCAAGATCAGAATTTCCTGTTTAGGGGCTGAGACAGTGAGGATTTTTTGAAGGATCAGTGAGATGTTCAAACTCCTTAGGCTTCCAGTCACCAAGACTCTGGCACCCACCCGTGAGTCTGACCTGCCCCTCCTCTGCCCAGTCTCCTGGCTCAGGTCTGCCTTCTTTGAGGGATAGAAGGAGGTATATTCTTTGAGGACACAGAGGGGCTTGGACACTTTGGAGACTGACAAGCAAAGGTCTTTGAAGCAATAAGTAAAGGCTCAGGAGACAGACAGTGAAAAAAGAAGAGGGACTCACATGGATAAGGTCCAGGACTCTGTCTTCTGGCCTTGTTCTCTTGAAAGCCACTAATAAGGCAAATTTCTCCGTGTCTCTTTGTCTCTCTCTCCTTCTACATCTTACCTCTCCAGCCTAGGCAGAGGAGAAAGAGTCGCAGAATTTCTCCATGAAGGTTGCGTTCTTGGAAGGCCTGGGCTTTTCTGAGCCAGGGCTACTGCAATAACATTTACCACATCAATTTTGGAAAGGAAGAAGCACAGGAAGCTGGTCCAGGCAGAAGGCAGAAAACTTGGGAGCTTCTCCATTTTAATCTTTTCTTCTTTGTTTTATTTTTAAAAATCCACTTTGCAAAGATATATGGTCTCCAAGTTTCTGAAAAGGGAAGCAGCAAAGAAAACTCCTTCTGCTGTGAATGAAAAGAATTATATAAACCACAGTAAATTTAGTATGAAATTACATTGCAGCCCCAGAGGAGAAAGATTCTTTTCCATCACGTATTAGCCACGCTCAGGGATCCATTATCCTGCGTTCCCAGTCTGCTTGCACTTGAAGGGACACGGTAGCATGCAGGTTGGGCCCTTCTCAGAGGATGGAAGCTGCTGGAAGACATTAATTATTTGACCTTACTTAAGGCATTGAGTTTTTACGGAATTTCTTCCTTGTCCCAGCAAACTAGGACTTGGGGTCCTGCTGATTCTTCGGCTCCATTAGATCGGAATTTCGTCCCGTTTGGGATTTCTCACAGTTCTAACAGTTATTTGAGTCCTAGGAGGCCCATCTATTGGAAACTCCTATGACGCTTCCAGGCTGAAAGGAGGCTGCACAGTGCTTTCGCTATGGAATTTTAGTCCGAACACTGCCAGCTTCCAGCTGTGTGTCCTTGGGCAAATTACGGAACATTTCTGGGCCTGTATCCTCATCTGTAACATGATGATAATCATAGTACACCCACCCTTACCTCAAAGGGTTGTTGCAGACTTCCGGTAAGAAAATGTGTTTGTAATGCCCTCGGCACAGTGCCTGACCCCTGGCAATTTTTCAACAAAACTAGCTACTCTCATAGACAACTTGTCTTCCAATTGTTCTGGAAGCTTCTGTCATCTCCCAGTGCCAATTTTATATAAAGGATGCTGTGTGGTCTTCATAATGTGGAGTCCCAGCCAAACACGTTTCACTCATTCATTCATTTATCCAACAAACATTTATTAAGCTCTTACTATGTGCCAAGCACTAAAATCGATTCTGCTCATAAAAACATAACTAATACACCATCCTGTTAAGGGTTTATTGACATTGGATAAGACAGACATAGAAGCAACCTGGCAGGCTGGAGGAGTCCATAGCATAAACAGGCAGAAGGAACTCCTAAGGTTGGGCTTTGCTGACCCTACTACCCTTGGCTGCTTCATAGCAAAGGCAGGACTTAGAAGTAGTCGGGGCCCTTCTGTGGAGTCTTGAATAGCAGGTCGCCATAGACCTGGGACAAGACCATGGGTACCACCATGAAGGCTGGGCCCGATAAAATTCATGGCTCAACTTTACGGGGCCCATAGCTTCAGCAGGGCCAAAGTGAGGCTGAGTCCACCAGGAAAGGCCTGAGACATGGGCTCTACCCAAATCCAAAGAAAGAGGCTAGATCACACATTATACAAGGCAGGTACTTGGCTTAAAAATGCCAACAGAGCAAAAAGACCTGCCATGAGGACAAGGGTGTGCCTCTGGAGACCAAAGGGGTGGAGAACCCTGAAACTTCTTCCTCTATCATGATGTTACATAAAGCCCCCTCCTTCCTTCTTCCACCTGAGGAAGAGGACTAGGAGAACAGAGGAACAGTGTGGGAGACTGAGCAGCTTTTGTTTTGGAGACTGGCATTTCCAAAAAGGGCTATGACATTATTGGATGAGATCAAGCTCTAAACCAGTTTGGACGTTTAGTTACTTTTCCCCACCCTTCACCTCTTTTTCTGGGAAAGAATCCCAAATTCATTTTAGATAACAGAGCTCATTTTCTCTCATATATGAGTTGTAATATGATTAAATTTTGTAACCCTTCTTCCCTTATGTGTATGCTCAGCTCCCAGCACAGTGTCTAGCACAGAATCACACTTGAAAAGTGCCGTGAGCCTGCGTGCTAACAAAGAAAGTTGGGGAACAACAAGAAGCCCTAACTGGCTCTCTGCACCCCATGTCTGCAACATGTAATCAAGTCAATATGCATGCTTTGCAGAGAACACGGCCCTTGGCACATGGCCATTCCTTCCCCAATCTTGATGCCAGGACTACGCCCAGAGCCTCACTGCTCTGGCTGTGAGGAAAAGGGCAACAGGCCCATCTAAAGCTGGTGCCAGCATCCATCCCATGCCCAGGAATTTAGTTTATTTTAAATCAGCTTCCCAATGATGAACTGATTCCATGTCCTCCATAAGTCCACAGCTCAGCCACACACATACACACACACACAAAGACATATACCCAAGACAGACACACAGCTGATTTGAGATGCCTCATGGGTGTAGGAGTTTTCAGAGTGGAAATATCTTGGCCCTGGTCCCATGAAGAAGAGGAGGTGAGGGAAGAGGGAGAAATCCCTAACCTCACTCCCAGGCAAATGAGGGGCTAACATGTGGTAGCCAGGATGAATTATCCTCTTGGGAGGGGTGGAGGCAGATGGGAGAGAATAGTTTCTGGCCCCAACCAAAGAAATATTCTACGTCTCACAGGTCCCATGCTTAACTGTTTCTGGTTATGTGAGATGATCTGTGACTTCTGCTCGGTGCAGGTGGGAATCTGGGGATGAGAGGGAGCTGGGCTGTGGGAATTACGTCATAGGAGGAGGAGGGGGATGCCATGATATCACAGCCATGTGGGAACTTCCTGGGTGAGAAGTCTGGAGGAGGACTAGAGCTCAGGATCCTATTTCTGGCTTTAATAACAGCCCTGGTGGCAACCAACCACAGGCGGGTCTGTCAGGGATCAGCAGCACCTCCTCTGAGGAGCAAGGGTTTTCAATGAGGTGTTGGTGGCCTTTAAGGCCAGGGTGGGGAATGTGAGATGCATGTTTAGTAGTGAGAAGGCACAGATGCCTAACCAAAAAAAAAAAAAAAAAAAAAAAAAGGAACATGGTAGAGAAGTGCTGCTACAACAAGGCTTCAAGAAAGTTCATGAAATCCAGTTGAGGAGGCTGTGTGAGCAGAGTGTTATGGGTATGAACAGAGGCTCTGCCACCTCCCAATTTGTGTCCTTGAGAGACTGATGTAATCTCTCTGGGCCTCAGTTACGTCTTCTGTAAAATGGGGATAATAATAACACCTACCTCACAGGTTTGTGAAGATTTAAAAAATGAATACATTCTTGTAAAAAGATTAAAACCATACTTTGCATATAGTAAGTGCTCAAGAAAGTTAACTTTAAGTGGAAAGAGTACAGGAGTAGGAAGCAGAAAACTAGGTTTAACACTGATGTGCCAGTGACCAGGCGAAGGCCTTTTTGAGTCTCAGCTTTCTCATTTGTGAAAAGAGACATGGGACTAGATAATATCAACCTTCTCTCTCAGCCCCAGCGTTCTAAGACCTTGACTTGGTGTTCCTGGTCCACTATGTTCTACATTATCCTGGGCACTCCAGTGTCTAAATTTTCACCATTAGAAATATAAGCCTTTGAGGTACACAAATTCATTAGCCCTCTGCTCCCTTCTACAGAGAAAATAGGTCCTGGGGTTGATTGATGGATATTACATCAGTAATACATGGGAGTGAATTAATTCTTCCAAAAGAAATGGTCCCTGGGTAACATAAGGGCACTTGGTGTGGAGAACAGGAACAGGGCCCAGAAAGAAGGGAAATGGAGGAATCAGGCCTCTAAATTCCTAGCACACAATTTTGTCTAGGATAGGCTTGCCCTAGTGACTTTTATAAGAAAATATGAAGATAAAAGCAACTGCAGCATGAAAAATCTAGGTTAGACTCAAGTAAAATTCCAGTGAATAGAATGTGAAGGCAACCACAACTATGACTGTGATGCTGAGGAAGGTCAGGGCAATGGGCTAGATGAGTTCTGGAGGTTCTATTGACCCCCTCTGAGGCCAGCAGAAGGTTCTTCTGGGTCATCTGGGCTCCCCTGGGTGTGGACATCTGCCTGGTCCTGGCAGAGCCTGTCCTTCCTCTGCATCTCAGGAGTTCTGTGGCTTCTGGAGCAAAAGCTTCTGGCTTTCCACAGAAAGCCCAGGAAAGGAATATGTTACGTCGTGACTCAGTGATACGCTCCCTGCTGGGCACTGCAAATTGAGCTCAGAGAATGTTTGAAATGATCTTCAGTCATCAGGCAGAAATTGGAGTGACTCAGATGACAGGATTTGTGTTATGCAAGCCGGAGGCTGAGTACTCTGCAACTGACCCAGGGAGAGAAAGAGGGAGGAGAGGGGAGGTGGGCAGGAGGGGAAGGGAGAAAGATGTGGGAATTCCAGTGGCTTATCACCTGCAACCCCACAACTCTAGGCCAAGAAAAGAAACCAGTGGTAGATGTGGAGCCTGGAGCCACTCTTTGGAGGAAGAAGGGAGGCAAGGGAAGTGAGATCCTCTTGTGTATTCTTGGTTTCTCATAGCTGAAAAGAAATCCAGTGTAGCAAATTGGTTTTCCCACACCCAACTGCTGCCCTCCCACAGTGTGGCACAGGCCCCTATCTGACTGGTGAAGATCTGTCCTGCACCAAGATACCTCAAAAAGGACAACGACGGAGAAGGAGCCACATAATCATTCATTCATTTAGTCATTAATGTGCTCCACATTTTTTGAAATTCTACCAAATGCCAGAGGCTGTGCTAGGTGTTAAGATACACTAAGAAATGAGACACTGTCCCTACAGAGAATCTGGATGAGAGAACCAATAGTCACAATGCTATAGTGCCAAGTGGCATGACAGAAGGAGGCAGCAGGTGCTGGGGAAGCACAGATGTGGAGCCCCTAAGTCAGAGTCTGGGGTTGGGTGCAACAGTGCTGTTCAGAATCTTGAAGGAGAGCAGGAGTAAGCAGGTGGGCAAGGGGGCTGTGAGAGAGCCTTTAGGGCATACGGAACACAGTGAAAGGGGTAGAGATGTGGAAGATCACAATGTGTATGGGGAATGGGACCCACGAGGTACAGGTGGGGTGGTGGGCAGTGGAAGCTAGGAAGTCACACACACGTGTGTGTGCCATGTTATGGGAGGAGAGGGCTTGGGCAGCAGAGGGATGAACAGTGCTGCTCTTTAAGAGAAGGCTCTGCTACACTGTGGAGGACAGAGGGGAGAGGGCGGTCTGGGTGCCAGATTCCCCAGGGTCTGCAAGGGAGGAGCTGAACCAGGGAGGCAGCAACAGAAAGACTGGGATGGAGTCGAGAGATCTATGGGAGAGGACAGGACCTGGGACTCACTGGACAGGTGAATTGAGGGCCAGGGACTTGGAGGACGGAATAGCAAGGGGCAAGAGAGGGGAGGAGAGGTGAGTTGGTGAGAGAAAAGCAGTGAAGGAGATGTCTTTCTCCTATTCTATTCTAGAAAAAGTGTCCATCAGTTTTCTGTACCACTGGACCTTCGGGGCGACCTCCCATCCAGGACAGGCCCCCCCTCTACAGCACCCTCCTGGTACTTTTCCTCCATTCAGTCATTCAACACCTAATTATTGTGCACTTACCATGTGCCTGCTGCAGTGTCAGGCCCTGGGGAAACAAAGTCAAAAGGCCAGTGGATAAGAATGCAGAAGGGCTGGAGAAAAATAAAAGGATGAAGGAATTTGCAACACAAAGCCAAAAATGAAGGCTTAAGGACCAAAATTTATGGAATGCCCTCTGATATAATTACCCTGATCCCTCCAACAGCCGGGACTGTTATAATTGTTATCCCATCTTAAGGAAGAGGAAGCAGAGGCCCCGTGGGATTTAGTCTACTTAGTTAGTAGCAGGGCAGGGCTCAGAGCCAAGTCTGCGGAGCTCCACGGCCCTGGTGCTCTCACTTAGTCCATGACACAATGATGAAGTGCCAGCAGACTGCTGACCCCTACTGAGGTCAAAGCAAAAACACAAAAACAATAAAACAGACTGAAGTTTCTTGGTGGAAATTCCAGCTGCACACAGAAAGGATTTCCCATCAGGGAAGAGCACAAAACTTTGCTAGTCCTTTCAGAGGCTATCCACATCTGTGTGGTGGGTGAAGCCTTGCCCAGAAACAGGGGTATGAAAATATAGAATCGATGATTTCCAGAGGTCCTCAACAGCAGGAACAAGGTTTCCGAAGCCCTTCTTATTTTCAGAAACCCTATCTGATTGGGGCTGGAGTAATATCCACTTGGGATGAGAATATTACTTATATGGAGCTCTTCTGAACTTTGATTGTTCCTCATGTTTTTTATGAATAACAATTTTAAAACAAGTGCAGCTAGTAGACCAGATCTGTCAACCCCAAGGTCTAATTTGGCAGGGGTCAGGGAATAATGCAGATATCTTTGGTGGTGATAAACTAGGACACTGGAGATTTTGCCAAACACAGAAGAAGGCCTGAAGCAAAACCACAAGTTCTTACAGGGTGAGGGCCTGTGCACAGAGTTATTTGTGAAGAGCTGGTTTTATTAATAGTTTTATGTTTTCCCTCTCTTATTATAATAATGGAATGCTCACTTTTGATTTTAAAAGTGAGCATTTGAAAGAAATTGAAAGAAAAAGCCTGATAAATTCATATTGTAAAAGGGATTGTGTCACTCAGCTATAATCACAGGGCAAACTCTCCTCTCACTTCCCACTCTTGTTTCCTTGAGGAATGTGTGTGTATCTTCGTATGTGTGTGAGTATGTCTGTGTGTGTCTTTGTTTTTGGGTGTGTATCTGCATTGCACTCTTGATCCTTTGAGAAGCATCTTTGAGACTGAGTTTAATACCTTATTAGGGGATGCCTTTGGGGCCAGTGCCTCTGGAAAAGAAAGGATAAAAGTAGAATGGACAGAGGGAGAACTTGAGCTAACATGTGGTCCCAAGGAAGGCCTCAGCCAACGCCATGGAAACTCTGGATGACCCTTGATGTCCTGAGCTGGGCAAGGAGGCCAGGCCCTCATTACCCGCTTCCTCTCCTAACCAGCCATTGAATGCCAGCTTCCCTAGAAGAGATGTGACCTGATCAAGGCAGTCTCCTTTCCTTTGGCTGGGGACTGACTCCTGGTACTACCAGCAGCAGGGGAAGTAAGTCCCCCGTTACTAGTGGCATATGTGGGTAGCGCTAGTGTCTACCACTAAGGGCCTGTGTTTGGGTGTGTTCTGAGTGTGTTGATGTACACCTGCATGTCTGTTGGTGTGTGCATGTATCTCTGTGTGTGTGCCACCATATATCTGTTTGTCTTTGGGTTGCCCTCTCTTGAGTCAGAGACCCACGGCAGCACTGCAGAAGCCCAGGAGGTGAGCATTGCTATTTGCCACCTGATCATCCACCTGCTTCAGTGGCCCCTCCAGTTCCTTCCCATCTCTTGTCAATTTGGGCCTGACGAAAGATATGGAATGTGGAATTGGAAGTGGAGGATGTCATGGCCTCTGCTGAGAACTGATTTTGGTCCTTACTCTAGAGTGAGAGAGGAGATATCCTCTAAGGCTTCCTTGCACAGATCATTTAAAGGCACCCCTTGCTGGCAGACTTCATGAAAATGCACAGCTGAACAAACTGACTGCAAATAGATCCAGCTCCCACTGGATATCTCTGCTGGGCACCCTCAAGGGTTGTCATATCTGGACTATGTTTCCTGATCCAGAAAGGTCTGAATACGGCTTGGGGGCCATGTCACCCTCAGCCAGTCTCCATCTCCAGGACCCAGCCCTGCCCTTCACTCTATTGTTAGAAGTCAAGATGGCAGTATCTGCCGTGAGGCTTGTCTGGGTCAGAGTCCTGCCCAAAGGACCCCAGAAGTCTTAACTCCCCAGAATCAGGACAGGAGAGGACCTGGGGGTAGACTTGAAGGCAGTTTGATGGAGGTAGGAAATGGAACATCTCGTGGCAGCCAGCACCTTCAAATGTCTTCCTTATCAAAGGACATATCTCCAGTACAGTCTTTGTACACAGTACATCCAATGAACAAATGGACTTTGGAGGAGAGGTCAGCAGGGATGAGTGTCCATGACCCAACTCTGATGAGAAAACCAGATTACTACATGCCCTGGAGCTTCTGGCATTAGGTCCAGGCTGGTTCTATCAGTGGTTCATCCTTCCTTTGTAACTTGATGCTTCACCAAATGTTTTCTCAAAGAGCCTATGACTCACTGTCATAGAAACAAAATCTGTCTTTTTTCAAAGGTTAATGTCATGTTATTTTACACATGTAATTATTACCATGACAGATTAACTCTACTGGGAAGAGCATAGGGCCAAGGGGCAGGTGGTTTGTGTCCTTGAATTATTGAATGCTGGAACTGTAGGAAGCTTGAGATCATCTCATCCAATGGCTGCAACTCAGACCCTGGAGAAAAATTTTCCCTATCATCCCGTTTGATTACAACCACAAAATGAACAATGTGAGCATGTTGATGCAGGGCATGGCCTCTCCTACTTACCTCCGGCTGCCAGTCTGCTGTGTTCTGCTGCTGGCCTGAAGGCTCGTGGGGCACAGTGACTTGCCCAAGATCACACAACTACTCAGAGGCAGGACCAAGGCCAAGCCTGAGGCTCCTACGGCAGAGCAGGACTCTCTTACTGCAGAAGTCTTAGGCGACACGAATGAACACCATGAACTTACTTGTTACCATTGTGGAGGGAAAATATCTTAGGCCCCCAAAATCACGACAGAAAACTCAAGCTGGAGACTCCTTAGGCAAACCTGCCTCCCATTCCAGCCAGAGTTATCTCTCTGGGCACTGAGATAGATGCATAGCAGATTACATCCTTTGGAAATGCTGATCAGAAACTCAAAAGAATGCAACTATCTTACCTATTTGTGACCTAGAAGCTCGCTTTCTACGTTGAGTCTTTCTGCCTTTGCTTCAGGTTGTCCTGCCTTTCCAGACAGAGCCAGTGTACTTCCTACATATACTGATTGATGTTGCATGTCCCCCTAAAATGTATAAAACCAAGCTGTGCCCTGACGACCTTGGGCACATGCTGTCAGGATTTCCTGAGGCTGTGTCCCAGGCATGTCCTCAACCTTGGCAATATAAACTTTCTAAATTAACTGAGACCTGTCTCAGACTCTCTGGGTTCACACCATAATGAGGTAGCAGCCTACACAAGGCCTCTGAACCTCCCAACAGATACAGATACACCCACATACACACACACACACACACACACACACACACTCTAACACACACATTGTTTAGACTTCGAGACTATTGACGGTGACTAGGTCTTATTTCTTTTTTCTCATTTTGGACTTCACTTAACTCAATGCCCAGCATGCTGTGCTGCTCAATAATTGTTTGCTGAATAAATAAATGAATAATGAATATTAGTGGATGTTTGTCTTCCCAGAATTCCTATGGTCTTCACCATAACCTTGATTCAGAGTCCCAGATAGACCATTTTCACATGGGAGGGGCAAAAAAAGAGAAAAAATATATTTGTTAAGCTCCTATATGCATAGCACTATGCCAGTGTCTTCAATGTATGTCTTCTCAGCTAATCTCATTTTAAAATGAGCAATCTCACGTGAGCAGATGTCCCTAAAAGGAGTTGACCCACCCTCCCCTGGTGCCCATGTATAGGGGCTCATCAATTTCTGCTTTTGCTTATCCCCAGAAGATCTGAAAAAGAAAACATCAGAACTTCTGAAGACCAAAAGCTCAGAATCCTAAGCTTGCAGCATTCCCTCTTTGTGAGACAGAGAAGCAGGAGAATATTAAGAGGAGTGCAGAAAGCTAAAAATATCTTCAAAGCTTATGTAAATTCGGTGCACAGAGAGGAGCTGGCCTTTGGGCTCCAGCTGTTGTCAGGACGAACTTAGATGCCCTTGACATGTAGAGCCAGACATTCTCAGAACACACCCACCATTTGTAACCTTTTAAAAATCTTCCTAATTGTGTTTCTGTTCTTTAAAATTATCACCCTTAGGAGTTGAGCTACACTATGCTAATGAGGACTTTGAAGAACCCCTTCTCCCCCAGCGTCTTGGGAGAAATGTGCAAGGTCAGAGACATCCATCCTTGGAATAACAGGTGCCTTTGAGAGGCGCTGTACCCCTAACCATTAGCATGTTAATAGGGAGGGAATCAAAAGATCACTCAATCAACACCCAATGAGGGAGGGCATCATTTCAGTCAACAGCACAGCTCATAAAAGTCCCAATGCCACCGACACTGCATAAAAACAATTCCTAATTGAGAATTAAACAAACTTTTATCTGATATCATTCTGAACTTCACCCTTTAAAATAATGCCCGGTTCAGAAAAACATTTGGCTTCATGATTTCATCTGGTGGATTCTATACATTTAATGGGTATTTTCCCTCATAACTGACACTCTGCTTTCCTGGTTCACATAAGAAAATGAGACGGGTGTCACTTCTCCAAAGGCCACAGTGCTAAGTGAAGTGACTAGGTAGGAAGGAGGCAGTAACTGAGCAAATTTAACCTTAGGTGACCCAGAGGAGGGCTTGGTCCCGGCTTTCTTGTTTTGCAGTCAACACCTACTAAGCGTACTTAGATACTCTGAATGCTGGCTGCCAGACTGGAAGACAAGTAGCTTTTAATACACTGATGACACAGTATTACTGACATTAGCAGGATGGCCATGAACCAGGTGGCCAATTACTCTCAGAGAGAACAGCTCAATATCAATTGTGCTAAATTCAAATAGTCATACTCGGCAGAGGCTATTCGGCAGCCAGATGGATAAGATTTGAATATCTCCATTCAGCAGGACAATTCGTTTCATTATCTGCAGAGTCCTTTTATAGCCAGCTCATCCTTGTGGGCCCTGGAAGACCAGGTCCTGGCCAAAATTAAGTATATTCAGCAGGAATATTAAAGTAAAAGCAAGAACACTCTAAATCTTTCAAGTCAATGTCATCTCATCCTTGCACTAGATGGTTATAATGCTAGGGATTTTCACTGGAAATCTGATTAAACTTACGAACAAATACAAAGTAGTTTACTTGGAAAAATCTTAGCTCTGCCTTGGAACATTGTGGAGCCTTCTGCCTCCTTGCACGGCTAACCTCCACCAGGGAGATGACAGTGCATCCCACTTCTTGCTTATTGCTGCTGTCATCATTGCTTCCTCTTTGTCTGGAAGCTAAGAGACATATGGAGTTCCTCTTCATCAACCCCAGGAAGTATGTGAGTTTGCTGCACTCACCAGGAACCTCAATCTTGTAGGCAAAGTGTGGAGCCAACACATTCTCCAGCCACTCATTCCTCCATTCAGAGGTAGCAACTTGGTTACCAATTGGCTAACTTGAGCTACAGATGTTTGTGCAGGGTCTCTATCCCCAACGTGTGTGCATAACACACACACACACACACACACACACACGCACACAGAGCCTGTTTTTCAAAAATGTAGCTTTAGATGGCTTTAGGCTAGACTCTCACTTTTCCAGTTGCCTCACTCCCCATCAAGTCTCATTGCCGCACCCTGATTGAGTTTCATTTGTTTACCTTACTGGGGCCACTGAGAATATTAGTGTTTGTAAAACCCTGCCAGTGTTCTCCAAGATTTAGCCCATATCTTAAGTCTTACCCAGAAACATATATATTGAAGCAACAGATGAGCCCTTTAGGGTCACTCAATAGGATTACAGCCAGCAGGCAAGTTAACAGCACAGCCTCAGGCCACCTCGTCTCTTCCCTCTGGCTCAAAAGCTACAGGAGGTGGAGGGGAGGGATTCCAGGGTTAGTCACAGCTCTCACTTTCCTGCTGCTCCTTTCTGGTAATGTTAACTGTACCAGGTGCTCCATTCAGCACTAGCTAGAAAGTCTACATGCAACTGTTATTAACACTTCAACATCAGAGATGGCCAATAATATTAATTACATTGATTAATTGTATTTGTGTCCATTAATATGTGAATGCCGATTAATTATATTAATGTTAGTTATAGGAACAAATTACAGTATATTAATTACTTTGATTCCATGTCTATGTCAAACATTGTTTTTCAGTAATGATACACTTTTCTATTGGGCCTAGGTGGGGCCTCAGAAACCCTCTCAATGCAGCGTTTGAGGCAGCAACCACCAATCAGTTAGAGTTAATTCAGGAGACAAAGCCAATTTCTATTTGTTCTTCACAGCCAGGCCGCCACCACCTCTGGTAAAAACCGAGAAATTGGATGAAAATCCAGGAGTGGCCGGCACATGGCTCTGTTGCCAAGCCCTGGCTTCCCATGCTGGTCAGAATCTCTGGCCCACAGAGGCTTTGGACTGACAAAGTCTTGCTAGAAACACCCTTTCATTGGCTCTAGATCAAGCAATTAATCCTCTTACAATTTTCCCCTTTTTCCTACAGAACTGCAAGAAGCCCCAAGCCACAGATAACTTTTGGGGCCATGAACCTTGCTTCTCCCTGAGTTGGGGAGGGATTGTTGCCTCATAAATTGTTTTTTTCTCAACTTTCATTTAAACACAATCTAAGAATGCTTTTTCTCCTTTCTCCTGGTTTCCAAGGAACACCGTCTCTGAAGCTAAACTTCCTCATCTCTGATTGACTTTTTTGTGGGGGAAGCAGAAAGAAGAGAGGACTTGCTAAGGGTACATAACATCACATTGGCTATCCATACAAAGGCCTAGATGGAAACAGGATTTAACATCAAGAACTTCTTCTAAATAAGGAAACAATATTAAGAATAATATTTGGTATTTCCTAAGATCACTTTTAAAGATGGTATTCATATTATTTCCTTAGTTTCTCCCTGAATTAAATGCTAGGGAAAGGGATTGTCCTTCCTGACAAATGGATATGCTTTGCTTTATGTCTTCTTTCCCTGGCTACCAGTGAACTCACAGTGAGATTTTGTGTTCAGTGATACTTCTTATTCTTAGTGGAAGGTCCCTGATCATTATCTTCTCCTTTTATAACTGGATTTTCTTACTCTTTCTTAATGTGTATATATCTTCTGTTATATGTCCTCTCTTTTCCTGGGAAGTGAGTGGGGTACTTTTAATAAATAATACATCAGTTACTAAGGCAGGGACACATCTCCTGGGACTGGGCTTTAACCCTGATTCAATTCACTAATCATCAACTGACCCCTCTTCTAAGCCAGCTCCCAAGGCCTCTCTTAGTGTTCTCTAGGAAGAGATGTTAGATCTTTTGAAATGATGACAGGCTCCTGTGTTTAAAATGGAGCAAACCCTTGTCAATAGTTGATGTGCTCTACTTTAGCACAACGAACAAATCCCAAGTTCCCAAACTTGCATCATTTATAACATGAGAACATCCATGACTTCAACTTCACCTTCAGTTTCAACATCTCTCACAAACTACAGACCCATATTTCCAATGGTGTCTTGGACATCTCTTTTTTTCATACTCCAGAAGTTCCATAAACCTAACAGGCTCACAATTGAACTCTGGTTTTCTACTCCGCACTCCTGCAAAGCTGTTTCTTTCTCTATATTGTCTGTTTGAATTAATGGTATCACCATCTACTGAGTTCCCAAGCGAGAAGCCTTGATGACTCTGCACCATCCACTCAATCAGTCTCCACATGCTACAGAATAAGCTTCAGCATAATCTTCTGCACCTGACCTTTTCCCAGAGTCCCCACTGCCACTGTCTGAGCATAGGGCTTGCTATTCTGTCTCCTGAACTATTATGACAACTCCCTAAGTGTCCTTTCTGCCACCAATTTTTTTCTTTTTCTTTCTCTCACACTACCATCAGTGTCATCTTCCTCATCACTTTCTATTTAAGGACATTTACTGGTCTCTCAGTGCCTATAAAATAAACACTAAATAATGTAACGTACAAGGATTTGCGATCTAGCTCCAATCTTCTCCAGCCTTGCCTCTTACTTTCCATTAGAGCCCCTAGGGCTCAGCCATGCTAAATTTCTCATTCTTTCTTTTTTTTTTTTTTTTTTTTTTTTTTTTTTTTTTTTTTTTTTTTTTGAGATGGAGTTTCGCTCTTGTTACCCAGGCTGGAGTGCAATGGCACGATCTCAGCTCACCGCAACCTCCGCCTCCTGGGTTCAGGCAATTCTCCTGCCTCAGCCTCCTGAGTAGCTGGGATTACAGGCACACACCCTATGCCCAGCTAATTTTTTGTAGTTTTAGTAGAGACGGGGTTTCACCGTGTTGACCAGGATGGTCTCGATCTCTTGACCTCGTGATCCACCCGCCTCGGCCTCCCAAAGTGCTGGGATTACAGGCGTGAGCCACCGCGCCCGGCTAAATTTCTCATTCTTTCTAAGACATGCTATGTCCTTTTGTGACTTTATGCTTCTGCAATTGTTAATCCTTCTTCCAGAAGTACTCTTTACATGGTCTACTACTTCTCTACCTGGAAATTAATTTTTACTTTTCATGAATTAACCCTGTCAGCAATACTCCAGCCACTCAGCCTATGATTAAACCTTTCTTCACTTTTTTATTCTTCCTTTAGCTGCTTTTAAAAAATATTTTTTCCTAGAAATTATCCAGATATATATATAAAATATTTGTTAATATGGTTATCTCTGCCCATCACTCTGAGCTAATTTAGGTCAAGCCCATATTTTTAATGGCTGCATTAAGTGGCACAATGCTGATCCTCATTAAATATTAATAAAGAAAGCATTGGAATATGAAAATGAAATAGGTGGCCAAAAGTGGGATAATTTTTTTAAAAGCCTCCACTGAACTGCTTTATTAATCCAGGACCACTTATTTAATAGGTGTAAACTCCTTAAGGTATAGCATAATAAAGAGAAAAGCAAAGGCCATGTTAGCTTACATTATCTTAGTAACTTTGGGACCTCAGGATGCCTTCTACTCTTGACTATTTCCTTTCAGTATTCCTCCTCTGCCCTCACCATCACAACTCTATCTCATAACAAGCAGCAAGAAAATTCTTAGAAGATTCAAAAGGTACAAGCCCAATCATGCATCTTTGCTCCCAACCTGGAGTAGTTCTCTCTAGTCTTATCCCACAATAGTGTCTTCTTGTGGGTTTTTTACATCTTGTGATAAACCTCACTTGCCCACAAGCACTGAATGTTTAATAGGTAAGGTGCCAGTTGTATTTGCCAATGGTGGCTGCAGAAATATCTCCTGCCCTTCTACAGTGTGACCTTATCTCACCCCCAACAATATTTGCCACTCTCTTCCCTGTGAATATTGGCAGAGTTTTGACTCCTTTGACCAATAGTGATGAGACAGCCTTGAGGGGATAGTGACGGATGAAGGCTCAAAGGACAAGACTGGAGAAAAAGATAGCCCTTATTACACAGTGGCCGAAATTTTGATAACATTGTTTTTTGTAACGTTTCTTACAATGTAAGTGTTTTGTGCAATGACGTGGAAAATAAAAATAAATCTAATGAGCTAAGAGGATTTTCAAGCAAAATATCAAAGTGCCCACTGAGTTATTTTAGGCCTGTATGATAAGATACATATAGATGAGCCAAAAAAAGAAACTATTGCATTTTAAAGAAAATTTTAGATGAAAGATAAAAGCATCCTCTCATAGCAAAAAAATGTTCAAAAACCAAAATGGCATTAAGGTGAAGATTCATATCCAGGGTGCTAAAATATAAAAACATCTCAGAGTAAACATAAAGCCAAGAGCATGGCTTTAACACCCTTTATTAGGGCCTCAGAATTACTTAAGCTTATACTGCATAGACTTTTTCGAATAGACAAAAGGCCTTCTAAGGTTTTTTGTTTGTTTGTTTGTTTGTTTTGAGATGGAGTTTCGCTCTTGTTTTCCAGGCTGGAGTGCAGTGGTGCCATCTCAGCTCACTGCAACCTCTGCCTCCCAGGTTCAAGGGATTCTCCTGCCACAGCCTCCTAAGTAGCGGGGATTACAGGCATGTGTCACCATGCCTGGCTAATTTTATATTTTTAGTAGAGATGGGGTTTCTTCATGTTGGTCAGGCTTGTTTCGAACTCCCAACCTCAGGTGATCTGACTGCCTTGGCCTTCCAAAGTGCTGGGATTACAGGCATGAGCCACTGCGTCTGGCCCCTTTTAAGTATCTTAAAGGAATTACTTGCAGACCTCCTCTGTTAAACAACAGGGTTTCTAAGATTCTTAAGGGGTTTGTCTTACAGAAATCTCAAGGTAAAGAAGGGCTAATCTCTAAGAGATTTGTAAGGGTGGGGTTTAACTAAAAAACTGTGGGAAAAGATAATAACACAGGAATACCAAAAATGTTTAATGGAATTGTACCAGTTTGGACAGAAACAGACAGAGGAAACAGAAAGTAAACAGAAGTCTTTGAATCCCTAAGCTCTTACGGATAGAAAGCAGGCTTAGAAGGCTACTTAGTTGCAAGCATGGAAAATTTTTTATGGAAACAAAGCCAAGAGTCATGGAGCTGAATTTTTTTGCTATGGATCAGTGACTGCTGTGTGCCTTTCATTACCTTCTTTTAGAATAGAAATACTATAGTGATTATCGTATGCCTCTCCCACCTGGATGTGTGCATGAATGGGAGGCAGATAACTTTTCACTTTAATCCATATATCTGTATAGCAAGAGCTATACTAGACAAGTTGCACCAGAGAAGACCTAAAGTCAACTGAACAAAATTTAGTTGGCAAGATCTTGGACTTTGAACTGATGCCACAGTGAGATGAGACTTTGAAGGACATGGGGAGAGTAACTGAGTTTTACATGTGAAAGTGGACGTGAATTTTTTTGTGATCAGATGCAGACTGTAGCAGATTATATTTTTCAAAGACAATTGCAACAATATCTCACATCTCCCAAGCACTTCCACAACATAATCTTTCTAGTATTCTATCAAGAGATGATGCTTTATGAGCCTGTAGTCCCAGCTACTCGGGGGAGTCTGAAGCAGGAGAATCCCTTGAGCCTGGGAGGCAGAGGTTGCAGTGAGCTGAGATTGCACCATTGCACTCCAGTCTGGGCAAAAAGAGCAAAACTTGGTCTCAAAAAAAAAAAAAACACCACACACATGATGCCTTCATCCCTTCCCTTGGATCCAGGTGGCCTTGCAACTCCTTTATCAAATAGAGTAAAGGGGAAATAATGACACACATCTTCCAAGGCTGGTGATAAAAAGTGATACAGTTTCAACTTTGTATATCCTGGGACACTTGTGGTGGAGCCCTGGCCATGATTTAAGAAGGCCAACTACCCTGAAACCACTGTGAGAAAGTCCAGGTCTTGGGGAGAGACTGTATGTGCATGCTCAGGTTGACTGCCCCGTATGAGGTTGCAGATTACAGCTAGCATAAACTTCTGGATATGGAAGTGAAGACATCTCCAGGTGATTCTAGCCCCCAGCCAGTGAGACGTCCCAGCACAGATGCCAGACATCATGAAAGAGAGCTAAGCCAACACTACTGTACTCCTTATGAATTCCCAACTTGTGTGATCCATGAATGTAATAAAGTATTTTTTAAAAAATCATTTCTATTCAAAGTAATTTGTTATAGGCAATAGAAACTGGAATATATGGACAGAGGTCCACTCAAAATCTTAACACTGAAAATACTGCTTAAGTCCACCCCTTGCCAAACATTGCAGATCAGAGAAATTGCAAAATTATAAAGATAAGAATATACATTTATCTTATATGTAAAAAATATATATCATATGTGAACTAAAAGAAGAAGGCAAAATTCTATAAAAGTAAAAATGTGGATTATTATTTATGAATACATCTATTTATTAGATTAAAAAAAATTAGAGGACAGTAATGTTATACAGAAAACCAAGAGGAATGAAATACTAACCCAGACAGGGTTGACTTCTGATACTGGCACCTTAGGTGGTACAATTTTCTTCTAGGCTTTTAATAGGTTTTCTAAAATTAAAAACTTGTCAAAAAGATTTTTGCTTCTGTCTAAGATGGAGTATGAAAGACCAGAATTAGCAAAATTTATCCTAAACTAAAGCCTGCTCTAGTGCTGCCTAATGAATCTTAAAAGCAAGACTTAAAAGAATCCAAGTATTTTCAAGTATCTGAATTTTGTTCTGGAAAACAGCTCAAGAATATTTATATGAATTCATAGATACATATCTAGCCAGCACCCAACAAGTTACTTCATGTCTGGTGCCTAATCAAAAACTAATAGACATTCAAAGAAGCATAAAAATATGTCTCATAATGAAAAAAATTCAGTTAATTAAAACCAACTCAGAAAAGACATGGATGTTAGACTAGCAGAAAAGAATGTTAAATGGTTCTTATAAATCATTTCCATATGTTCAACAGGTTTAAATAAAGATTAAATAAATATTAAATATTAAAAAGACTGAAATGAACTTCTAGAGATGACAATCATGATGTCTAAAATAAAAACTACATTAGATGAGATTAAGAGTGTATTAAACTTTGCAGGAGAAACATTAGTAAACAAATTATTTAGCAGTAGACACTGTACAAAATGAAATACACAGAGAAAAACAAATTGTATAAAATTAGTTATGGGAGAAGTTCAAGCAGTCCAATATTTATTTAAATGGAGTCCTGAAAGAGGAGGAAAGAAGAAAACATAATTAAAGAAATAATGACCAAATTTTTCTGAGTTTGATGAAAACTGTACATCCACAAAGATAAGAAGCTCAATAAATCCTAGCACAATAAACAAGAAGAAATTTACATCAAGGAACATCATAATCAAGTTGCACAAAACCGGTGCTAACAGGAACTCTTTAAAGCAATCCCAGGTTGAGGTTAAGGGAGACACTTTATGCCCAAAGAAACAAAGACAAGGATGACAGCAGCTTTCTCATCAGAATTAATGCAAGTGAGAAGAGAGTGGAGCAGCATCTTTAAAGCTGTGAAAGAAAAAACTGTCACCTAAAATTCTATACTCAGGGAATGTATTTCCAAAAAAGAAAAATAAACACTTTTTTCAGACATACAAAGCTTAAAGAATGTATCAGCAGCAGATTTTTACTACAAGAAATGTTAAAGAAAGGAAATCCTTCAAGGCAAAGGAAAATGAAACTAGATGGAAATATTGATCTATACAAAAGAAAGAAGACAATTGGAAATGGTAAATACATAAGTAAATATATAAGATTTTTTTTATTATTTAAGTTTCTTTAACAAATAATTGATAGTTTAAGCCAAAATCATAATAATATGGGATTTATAACATGTATAAAATTAAAATGTATGACACCATTAGCACAAAGAATGAAAGTGGAAAAATTTAAGTATGTAAGTCTAATACTATAAGTGACATTGTATGATATCATTTGAAGATAGATTGTGATTAAAAGATATGTATTACAAACCTTAAAACAAGCACTAATGACACAGCTAGTAAGCCAGAAGTGAGACAGAATGAATTACAAAAAAACACTTAATTAATACAAATGAAGACATAAAGGAAGTAGAGAAAGGGAACAGCAACAACAAAAAACCAAGATGGCACAAGGAGAAAAAATGACAAGATGATATATTTTTAAAGGTAACAATACAATCACATTAAATATAAGTAGTATAAATCAGGGGTTAGCAAACCAAGCCCTATGGCCCAAATCTGGCCTGTAGCCTGGTTTTTTTACAGCCATTGACTGAGAATGGTATTTCCATTTCTAATGAGTCATTGAGAAGGAGGAGAAGAAACAGAAAGGAGGAGAAAAAAGGAGGGAAGAAGCAGGGGAGGAGCAGGAGAAGGCAAAGATCATACAGACTTGGTCCACAAAGACTAAAATATTTACTATCTGGCTCTTTACAGAAAAAGTTTGCCAACTATTGGTCTAAACACACCAATTAAAAGTCAAAGATTATTATACTAGATATAAAAGTAAAACTCAACTATATACTGCCTACAAGAAACACACTTTAAACACAAAAAGATTAAAAGTAAAAGGATAGAAAAATGTACTACTAATCAACACTAATTAATGCCATCAACGCTTACAGTAATCAAAAGAAAGTTGTTGTGGTTATATGAGTATTAGATATCAGGGCAAAAAACACTACCAACAATAAAGAAAGTCATTTTGTAATTTTAAAGAGCATAATTCATCAGGAAGGCATAATAATACTACATGCTTATGCACTTAACAATATGTGTGAAACAAAAAGTGATAGAACTGCAAGGAATTAAATAAACTAGTCCATAATTATAGTCAGAGATTTTAATATTCATCTCTCAATAATGAATAAAACAAGCAAGAGTATAGAAGACTTGAACAACACTGTTAATCAACTTGACCTAACAGACATTGATAGAACATCTCACTCAAGAACAATAAAATACACAACCTCTTCAGAAAAATGCAGAACATTTACTAAGATAGATTGTAATCCGGGCCATTAAACAAGTCTCAATATGTTTAAAATTTTAAAGACTTCAAGGTTCTCTGACCACAGTGGAATTAAATTTGAAATTAGTAACAGAAAGATATTGGGAAAATTTCCGAATATTTGGAAACTAAATGATAGATAGAGTCAAAGGGGAAACCAAAATAAATAAAAGGTATTTTGAACTGAATGAAAAGAAAAACACAAATCAAAATTTGGGGGACACAGTAAGCAATAATTGGGTGGATTTATAGCACTCAGTGCCTATATTATAAAATAGACAAAGGCTCAAATTAATGGGCCTTAGTTTTTGTCTTAAGAAATTAGAAAAAGAATAGCAAATTAAACTCACATTAAATGGAACAAAAGAAATAATAAATATCAGAATGTATATTAGGCTGTTCTTGTGTTGCTACAAGGAAATACCTGATACTGGGTAATTTATAAAGAAAAGAGGTTTAATTGGCTCATGGTTCTGCAGGATGTGTAGGAAGTACAGTGCTGGGTTTCTGCTTGGCTTCTGATGAGACCTCAGGAAGCTTATAATCATGGCAGAAGGCAAAGGGTGAGCTAGCACATCACATGGTGAAGACAGGAGCAACAAACGGTGGGGGAGGTGCCACACACTTTTGCACAACAAGATCTCATATGAACTCAGAGCAAGAGCTCACTTATCACCCAAGGGGATGGCCCAAGCCATTAATGAGGGATCTGCCCCTATGATCCAAACACCTCCCAGCAGCCCCATTTCACCATTTCCAGCACTGGGAATTACATTTCAACATGAGATTTGGGTGGGGACAAATATTCAAGCTACATCAGAGTAGAAGTCAAGGAATGAGAAATCAGAGAAAGCAATAGAGAAATTTAATGAAACTTCCAACCAAGCTTATCAGGAAAAAAGAGACAAGAGCCAAAGTAGCAATTTCAGATATGAGAGAAATGGCATCTTTATAGATCCTTCAGATGTTAAAATGATAATGAGGGCAATGTTATGTCCATAAATTCAACAATTTACAAGAAATCAACAATTTCCTTGAAAGACACAAACTACTAAAGATCAGTAAATGAGAAGTAGTCTGAATAGCTCTGTATCTATTGAAGAAAATAAATTTGCAGTTAAATAAATTTTCTTTCAATAAATAAAATTCCAAATCCAGATGGCTTTACCTATAAATCATACCAAGTACTTTCAGAAAATGGAATAGGAGGGAATGCTATCTTCTGACTCATTCTGAGAGGCCAGCAGTACCCTGATTCCAAAACTAGACAAAGACATTACAAAAAAAGAAACCTACAGCCCAAAGTTCCTTGTGAACATCAACAAAAAAATTCTAAATAAAATTTCAGCAAACTGAATTCAACAACATATAAAAAATGATATATCATGACCAAGCGAGGTTTGTCCCAGGGATGCAAGGTTGGTTTAACATTTTAAATCAATATAATTTAAAATAGCAACTTGTAAAGAAAAAGTCCAAGTGATCATTTCAATAGATATAGTAATTGACAAAATTCAACATCCATTCATGATTTAAAAAAAAAAAAATTCTTAGCTAACTGGCCATAAAAGAGAACTATGTTAATCCATAATGACATGGATGCTTACATTCATAAAACTAGGAGCATGGCATGGTTATTTGCTCTTGGCACTTCTATTCAACATTGTACTGGAAGTTCTAGCCATTGCAATATGAGAAGAAAAAGAAACAAAAACATCCATGTTGGAAAGGAACAGGTAATACAGTTTTTATTTGCAGATAATATGGTTTTCTAGGTAGAAAATACAAAGAAATATGCAACTAGAGTGAATTAAAAGTCTTACAAAATATCCTTTGCAATAGGATAAGAATGTTAAATTTTAGATGTAAATGTAACTAGTGACATCAATACCTATACATTAAAAACTATAATACAATATTGAGTGAAATTAAAGACTTAAATATACAGAGATAATACTGCATTTATGGGTCAAACAACTTAATCTTTTTATGATGTTAGTTTTCAGCAAATTGATAATTCAAGTCTAATGAAATCCCAATGAGCTCGTTCTAAAATTCTTAAGGAAATGCAGGGACCTACAATATCCAGAAGAACTTTAATAAAGAGACAAAGAGTGAGTTAACTAATACCACCTTACTTCAAAATGTATTGCTAATCTACAGTAATCTAGACACTTTAGTATTGATACCAAGATAGACAAACAGATAAATGAAAATGAATAGACAATTCAGAACAAATACACACCTGACTTTTGAAAAAGATGCAAAGACAATTCAATAGAGAAACAACTTTCAACAAAAGATGAAAGTCTTCTAGTCTTTTCAACAAAAGGTGCTGAAGTAATTATTTATTTATATGTTCACCGGCAAAATGATAAACTTCAATCCATACCTTGCACCAGTTTTAAAAATTGACTCAAAATGGGTCATTGACCTCAAAAAACTATTTTAAAACTGCATAAGCCTCCCGAATTTTGTACAATGCTCACCTCCAGTGATAATTACAGCAGAATAACTCAGTTGTTTTAGTTTGGCATTAGTAATTGTCATCCCTGAATAATGTGTTCATAAAAACAAAGCATATGCATTTTAATTTGTATGTGCCCATGAAAGAATGGAAGAAGGTGAACAAAAACTAAATGTAACTAATGGCCTGCTTTAACCTTACAAGATCCTATTTTCAAACAAATAGCCAGTTGAGTTTCTTTTACCCAGTTGTTGCAGCCCACATTAGAGTGGGTATTTTTTTAATTGATGCCTCATCAAATCTAAAAACATTTTTTTCTTCTAATGAAGTATATGTTAATATAGTGTGTAATAAATTACCCAGGGCATCCATAGTCTGTGGACTGAGCAGTACAGTTCTTAGCCTCTCTTCAGATTGTCATACAGAATTTATAAGCTTAAAATGTATTGATCATGTAAAACCTTTTTGTCAATTTCCATTCCAGATTAAAAACTCACTGGGGACAGAAACTTTCTTTGTCATCTTTTATTATTCTTGCTTAATATCACACCATAGGTGCTGCATAAATGGTACATGAACCAAAAATTTTATATCTGATCAACAGCCCAAATATTGACTGAGAGAGCTATATGTAGTCCTGAAACGACTAATTGAGAAGACTGTGTCTTTGGAACAATTACACAGGGCATCTAGTAAAAGTCATTGAACATGATTCTGGTCTCACTATTCTTAAAGGATGAATAAAACTTTTGAAAATGATCTAGAGAGCATAAAGTCTATGAATCCTTGAGCTCCTCTTTCTCAATATAAAATGTAGACTATGAAAGGGAAAAGAAGACATGTTCAATTAAGAACTTGATTCCTAGGCAAGGAGTGTTTTTCTAGACAATATTTTAAGGTGAGCAAAATGATGAGCTCATAATGGAGAAAAATGGAGCTTCAAGGATGTGGGAAAAATCACTTATTAAGAAGTCTGCCAGATGGAACAGCTGAAAACAGATCGGGTATTCTAAAACATACAAATAAATTTAGTTATCCTAAAGTGACCTGGAAAGAGGAGTAATAACAAAGAAAATTCCCAATAGGTCACACTGGAAATATTTTTTAAAAGCGAAGAAATACTTAAGATCACAGAAGAAGGTACAACTTGGTTATATGTGTGCATCTAAAGCTATTACTGAGATCTAACTAATATGATAGGATTGACTACAAGAATTTTGTCTTTAAAAAGTATAGGCAAGTGCTGTCTAATGGAACTATAATGTGAGTCACGTATGTAATTAAGCATTTTCTAGTAGCTACATTGTATAGTAAAGAATTTGATCTTGCCCAAAGAGAGATTTACCTTATGCCTTTGCTTCTAGGAGGTAATCAATGTCACACCTGATAGGAGTGCCTTTGTTTAGGGTAGGGACCATCCCTACCAGATCTCAACATGTAACTGGATAAACAAGTTGCAGTATATCTACAAATTGGAATATTAGTAATGATAAAGAATGATAAAGGTAGATCCAGGCACACCCAATATTCTGAGAGTGAGCCCTGGCCATGCCAGAAAGACTGACAGAGTGATTTAGTAGGAGCTTTGGGTCAAGCTGACCTGGAGACTGACTTCAGCTCCATGGGAAATCAATCAATCATGCCTATACAATGAAACCCCAATAAAAAAACCCTTGATGCCAAAACTTGGGTGAGCTCCCCCTGTTGTCAGTACACCAAGTGAACACATTGAAACCAGGGGAGTAACATGTCCCTAGAACAATGAAACTTTCATGTTTGGAACTCTCCCAGTCTCTGTCTTATGAGTCTCCTGCTTTGGTTGATTTCAATCTGTAAACTTCCCTCCAATAATCCATACGTTTAAGTATAATCGCTGTCAGTAAGTTCTGTGAGTGCCTTTACAAAATTGCTAAAACTGAGGGTGGTTTTGGAAAGCCCCTGAGTTCACAATTGGTGACCAAAGGGAGGGTGTTTTTTCCATTAACTTTGTAGTTGGATTCTAACTCCTTGCAGTTGGTGTCATAAGTCATGGACACACTTGGCAATTTGGAGAATTATGTCTTCAACCTCATAGTTTGGTTAACTACAGGCACACATTAATAAAGTAAAAAGAAACAACTGACTTGACATTATTGATATATTTTATTTAACTCAATATATTTAAAGTATTATTTCAACAGATAATAAAATAAAAATTATTAATCAGCTCATTTTTCTAAAGGCACTATAAAGAGAATGAAAGAATAAGTCACAAACTGGGAGAAAATATTTGCAAAACATGTATCTAACAAAGGACTTGTCCCCAGAATATGTAAAGGTCTCCCAAAATTGAGTAAGAAACTTTAAACAATTTCTTTAATTGGCAAAAGGGTCAAATGAACACTTCATTAAAGAAGACACATAATTATCAAATATGTACATAAAAAGATGCTCAACATCATTAGACTAGAAAAGTGCACATTAAAACCACAATACGCACTGTACCCATATTAGAATGACTATAACTAAAAAGACTGATTATACTAAAAGTTGGTAAGGATGTAGCGGTCCTGAAGCTTTCAATCACTGCTGGTGGGAGTGTAAAATGGTACCTTGGAAAAAAGTTTAGCAGTTTTTTAAAAAATTAAATATATGCTTACTAATATGACTCAGCCATTTCACACCTAAGAATTTACTCAATTTAAATAAAAACATATGTCCATACAAAGGCTTGTACATGAAGATTCATAGCAGTTTTATTTGTAATGGTCCTGAATTGGAAACAATCCAAATATCCATCAACATGTAACTGGATAAACAAGTTGCAGTATATCTACAAATTGGAATATTAGTAATGATAAAGAATGAACTCTTAATACATACAATGACATGGATAGATTTCAAATAATTACATTGAGTGAAAGAAACCAGATGAAGAAGAAGGGTTAAAGGGGCACAGAGGTAATTTTGGGGAATGATGAATATATTTATTATCTTGATTTGTGGCTCTGGTTTTATGATTACAGTATATACATATGTCAAAACTTATCAAATTGTACACTTTAAATGTGCAATCTATTATATATCCATTATACCTACCTAAAACTACTTAAGATTAAAATGTAAAAATGTATAAAAGTACATATAATTTGTACCACTCTGTGGCCCCTTATTTAAAAAAACAAAAAGAAACTTGAAAAGGCAGTCTCTGAAATACAAGACTCTGTAAGGTGGAAGAAGGCAACAGAAAACCTTGGTCTGTGAGGATCCTGCTAGGAGCAGAGATGATTCTCAATATGTCAGGCATATGGAGTTAATTAATGCTTTTTCTCTTCCCCTATCATTTGATTCAAATGAGGTTTAAAGACTGTCTTGGAAATAACAACTGGAGCCCTACCCAAAGTAGGTAAGACATCATCAGAGATATCCAGCGCTTACCTTTGGGAATTCCCAGCAGAAGTGAGATGCAGGGAGGGATGATGGGACCCATGGGAGAGGGGCTGTCACAATGAATCAGACACAGCTTCAGAACTGAAGGAAGGAGGGGACTGATGGCTCCAGATGCAACTTGCAGCTGTCGTGGGAAACCAGCCCAGCCCAGCTACCATGGTGCTGTGTGTGCCCTGAAGGAGAAAGGGGGCAGTGTATGTGAACTGAAAGGACTTATTCACAGAACTTGGTAACACTTTGGGATCTGAGCCACCCAGCTGGGACACGCTGTTGGTCTGAATTGCACCACCCTCCCCATTGAGTGTAACAGTTCACCTCCTTATAGACTATGGAGCTGCCATGCCTCTATGAGCACCCAGGGCATCCTCTGCCTTCTGTGAATCTCCTGTAGGGCCATCTCAAGGTGGAGCAAAGAGAATCCATCCCAGTTCAATGAGATGAGCAGCAATGGGTTGCGTTTCACAACAATGAAAAGGCTCAAGGACAAGAAGACAGCTGTGTCCATGAGCCCTAACAACAGGGGTCCAAGCAATAACCCTGTGCTCAACCCTGCCTCCCACCACCAAAGCCCTTCCTTGAGAAAAACAGAGAGAGAAGTGACATTCCCCTCTGTATTAGTCTGTTCCAAACTGCTAATAAAGACATATCTGAGACTGGGTAATTTATAAAGGAAAGAGGTTTAATGAACTCAGTTCCACATGGCTGGGGAGGCCTCACAATCATGGCAGAGGCAAAGGAAGAGCAAAAGGACATCTTTCATGGCAGCAGGCAAGAGACAGAACTTGTGCAGGGGAACTCCCCTTTATAAAATGATCAGATCTCTTGAGACTTATTCACTATCATGAAAACAGCACGGGAAAAACCTGTCCCCATGATCCAATTACCTCTTACCGGGTCTCTCCCATGACACTCATGGATTATTACAATTCAAGGTGAGATTTGGGTAGGGACACAGAGCCAAATCATATCACCCTCTTTTCTTCATAAAAGCAGTCTTGACCAAGGTCCCTTAAAAGTGATCTACTCAGAAGTGGCAGTGACAGATTTGCAGCTCTGTAGCATTAAGGGCAGAGGGTTCTGCAAGAAGAAGCCATGGAGTGAACAGTCAGGCGAGGAGCCACACATACCAGCAGCTCCGGAGTCCTTGCCAGGCTGCTATAACAGCAAGGGACAACCAGGACCAAGTCCTGATGACTTTAAGGAAACCTCAGCAGAATTTCCAGAAACACCTGGAGGCAGGAAACTGCAAATCTATTCATGTACTTTATATATAAATATATGGTGACTATGTAAGTTTTAGTGTTAATATGATGCATTTCTACTCTTAGGCTGGAAAATAACTGAAAATAACCTAAATTATTATCTCAGTGAATACAAGTATATTTTTCTCCTGTAGGAAAAAAGGGGAAATAGAAACAAACAACAAGGATAACAGCAAAACCCCTCTCAACATGGTGGTTCATAATCACAGATGTGTGCCTAGAGATCAGCACAGGTTCAGATTGACCTCCTACAGTGATAATTCGGAAAAATGATAATAATGTACTCTAGACCCTGTTATAACGCAATAAAAAAAATCAAAACAGCTTTATTTAGACAAAAGCAGACACTAACATTTCTCATAAGTTTTCATTATGACTTTTATAACATGTTTTTCTTTTTTTTCACCCCATTTATTTGTTTTATTGCATTTTAGGTTTTGGGGTACATGTGAAGAACATGCAAAATTGTTGCATAGGTACACACGTGGTAGTGTGATTTGCTGCCTTCCTCCCCATCACCTACATCTGGCATTTCTCCCCTTGCTATCTCTTCCCAGCTCCCCACCCCCCACCGTCCCTCCCCTATTTCCCCCCAACTGACCCCAGTGTGTAGTGCTCCTCTCCCTGTGTCCATGTGTTCTCATTGTTCAACACCCACCTATGAGTGAGAACATGCGGTGTTTGATCTTCTGCTCTTCTGTCAGAACATGTTTTTCTATTGGATACTCAACGTTTAAATGAAACCATACTTTCCAGTTAGTAAAAGTTCTACAGTATATGGATATCAGTGACCATGGAGAGCCCTACTTCTCTTGATAGAAGAATAAAGATAAACAGAATAAAACTTTACCAGAAAGAATTTAGCAGGAGAAGTGCCTGATGGAAAGAGACATAAAGTCCTGAAGTTGTTGTCTAAGTGGCATAAACTCCTCACTGCTCTGAAGCACCTGCCATCAGAGACAGAACCATCTCCAGACAGCCTGACAGTTCAAAGAAACAGAAAAAACAAAAATTGGCCCTGTGACACATTGATTTTGTGCTTACTCTTTTATCCCTCAGGCTAAATATTTTTGAATACCCATTTGATGTGCTAACTAATAAAAGCAGAGTCCATTCTTTCCATAAATAAATGATTTTGTTAAGAATTCAAATCAGACGTGGCAGAAGCTCCCCATTTGCTGATTGCTAATGTATTTTAACCATGACATACATTCTTACGTGATCCAATTCAGCACAGTCTCTTTCTTAAAGATGGAAATGCCAGATTTGGATGGCGTATGTTTAATCTAGCCAAGGGAACATATTTCCTCCCCGAAACACGGCCCTGACAGCAAGGCAAAGTGTGATGAAGTTGTGTCACAAATAGGTGCGGCTCAATCCATCTGGCAAGGGGGAGACTGTGCTGCCTAATTAAGAAAACGTAATGATCTGATCTCATCAAACATCCATTTACAGTTTTGATAAGTGAAGTTATCTCGTTCAATTTCTGCAAATGATTCTGAGCTGGTATCCCTAACAAAACCCACAGGGCTTGGGGTGTGGACCTAGAGTTGATGAAATTTGTACACATTTAGGTCAGCAACGCATATTGTGGTGAAGGGACGCCACACGATTTTCTGAAGATTCTTGGCCAGTAACTTGCGAAACACTGAACTGATTTGCTTGGAAATTTTTTAAATAATTGGCTCCTGCTGGCTGAGGCCCCATGCCAACACCGTATGGTAATTCATTTGTAACATTCCTAGAAGAGAGAATCTGCCGGAAGAGCTGCAGTAATATGTTTAGGGAATAATCATGCCATCCTCCAAATAGAATGCATAAAAGGAAGCAAACAGCAGGAGGCCAGCAGAGAGGCCTCTGGGTTTCCAGGGGAAGGACTCTCAATTTAAATGGAAATTTTGTAACTCTTCCTCCCCTTCTCCCTTTCCAGGCTCTGAGTAAGAAACTGGCTGGGACTGTTTCAAGACCAAGTTTACAATCTTAGAAATGATTATTTACATCTCCAGGATTTGCTATTTATTGACCAAGGCTCTGGAGACTATGATAGTGACTTTGCAAGGAATCTACTTGAAGCATCAATTTCTGGGCCTTTATAGATGTCATTTGATGCTTGGGAAGCTTTTCAAGAAATACATGCAGCCTTTAGGAAATAAAGGAAAGCACCAAGGTAGCCCAACTGCTCTGAAAATGGTTAAGAATTGTATCGCAGGCCGGGCGCGGTGGCTCAAGCCTGTAATCCCAGCACTTTGGGAGGCCGAGGCGGGTGGATCACGAGGTCAAGAGATCGAGACCATCCTGGTCAACA